>NC_041411.2:72657538-72942538 GCF_900747795.2 Erpetoichthys calabaricus | reverse complement strand
TGGTGTACTGACATTTTTGCGCGTTTAACAGCTGAAATCTAACGTGGTTTGTGCCCTTCAGAATGAAAAGAGTTTGCATTTACCTTTTTAATAAAAGGCGAGCTTTTAAGCCTGAGAAATCACCCTGTAAATGCACACGTTTAATTGCACATGTGTTAATATGTTTGCTTACACAGTATTAAAAGACACTCAACAAGTACACAGTATTAAAAGACAATCAACAATTAACGTCATTTACCTTCGTTCCCGCCTCCTCCATTAGAGTATATGGACAAAAAACAGGTTCCAGTTATGACCATTACACGTAGAATTTCGAAATGAAACCTGCCTAACTTTTGTAAGTAAGCTGTAAGGAATGAGCCTGCCAAATTTCAGCCTTCTACCTACACGGGAAGTTGGAGAATTAGTGATGAGTGAGTCAGTCAAACACGTTCCAGTTATGACCATTACGCGTAGAATTTCGAAATAAAACCTGCCTAACTTTTGTAAGTAAGCTGTAAGGAATGAGCCTGCCAAATTTCAGACTTCTACCTACACGGGAAGTTGGAGAATTAGTGATGAGTCAGTCAGTCAGTCAGTCAGTGAGTCAGTGAGGGCTTTGCCTTTTATTAGTATAGATAATAATAATTCATTACTTTTATATAGCTCTTTTCTCAGTACTCGATATTAAAGAGGATTGTCACACACGTGAGCATTGGGAGGCAGCTAAAAGGCTCGAAGGAAGGTAATTTCATACCAGATCAGGGGGTGGCGAGGTGCACTGATCCTTTCTCTTTTTCCATTGCAGATCCATTATGGGAAATTCTGCCTGGCCTCCATGATCGTCACTTCTGGTCAGGAGCCCCATGACGTCACGTTTGGTCCAGAAGATGCCCCTTCTGGTCACGAGCCCGATGATGTCACATCCGGTTCCAGTCATAATTACCTCACTTCCTCTGCAGCACTTTAAAAAACCCACCATCTCAACCTCACCATTTAGTTCTGTTTTTGGATTCTAACCTGTACACATCTGAACTAAAAAATCATTCATTTTGCAGCCAGGAAAAACTATATGGGTGGCTGCTCCAAATCTTTTTTGTAAATCTTGTCTCATCTTTGACAATATACACATATATATATGTAAATATATATGTATGACACAGATGACATTTTCTTTTATTTGTTAGGTTCAATTTTGCACATTCTTTACACTGTACTGCCAGCTGACTGCTCATTGGTTCTCACCTCTTGCACTCACAGAGCCCGCCCCCTCCGGTCAAACAGAAAATCAAACCTGTTTGATGTCGTCACAGCCGGCCTCACTCATAGGGTATGTCACATTGCATGATGAAGCTTCATGGGAGTGTGCCGTCAACTCCATCTGACTACTTAAGATGATGTAAATGAAGGCTATGACTAAAAATCGCTGGGAAAGCCTAAAGTGACAGAGCCTTAACTAGTAACTCTGAATTGCACAGACAGCATATTGTTTCCAGCCAAACTGTTTGTTATCAGTGACAGATTGAGCATTGTCTGCTCTTATCATTCTCATACAAATGAGCTACTAGGTGTGTACTGGTGGGTTTTGGAGGTTCACTATCAGAGATTTAAGGATTAATTACAGTTGTTATGTAGAATTGTCATGTGCTTGTTTAGGATGTGGAAGGAAACCTGCAATACCCCGATAAAAACCCACAGTTGGATAGAACATGGAAACTCTACACAAGGAATTCAAGACCAGCATGCTGAATTTGTGAGGCTCTTCGCTGTGCCACCATGCTATTCTCATCCAGTCCTAATGCAGGCAATATATCATTTTATTTCTCAATCAAAAGGTGAAATGAGGCAGTCATAAAACTCTATTGAAAATATAAATGTGTGTACTTAAATAAATCATATGTTTCTTTAATTCATTCCTGTGGGTTTAAATTCATTGCGGTCTCAAAATACAATGCAAGATGGGACAGTCATCCAAAAAACCATCCACGCAGCAATGCCTTCACATTTTAGTTATATGTTACCTAATTTTACCAAAACCATATAATCTCTTTCAGGATTGTGGGAAAAAACAAGCCAATCCTGGCATTTGCGGGCGTAAAGCAGGCACCAGAGTTAGATCATGTCACATTAGATGACTTTTCCAGCGATTTTCAGTCGTAGCCTTCATATAGGTAAAGTAAGTAAAAATGTATTGATAAAGTGCTTATCGTAGACAAAAGTCACAAATCACTGAACAATAAAAACAAAGAATAAAATGAAATATTGAAACAAAATGCAGAGCAATGACAACAGAGAAACACCTACTGATGACAGCGCTACCCAAATGCCAGTCTGAACAAATGTGTCCCAAGTTGACACCCCAACAAAATCAAAGTCAGTGGAAGGCTGTTCCATAACCTTGGAATATGCAGGTTCTAGAGACCACCAGGAAACAACATGGAGACGATCTGATCCGATCCGCACTCGGCCAAAATGCATCCATCCCAGAAAAACAAAGCCAGATGAAATACAATTCTCCCCAAAAAAAAACACTTCCCTTTCCCCGCATCCAGGGTCCTCTCTGCCCTCCCTGAGATGGACAAACTGGAGCGCGCTAGAGGTGAGCAGGTAATTCCAAATAGAAGCCATGGGACAGGTGCTTCCTGTTCACCTAGGTCATACCCCAACAGTTCTTCGGCACCAAAAGAGTGCTCGGCGATCACAACAAAGCAAAGAAGTGGATCTGTTCTTAAATCAGCAACAGGAAGAAAAACAAATGAGAGACGAGAGCAACAGATGGCAAGCCAAACACAGGTGCCATATTGTCCGAGCTAAAAAACAATAAAAAATTAATTTATATATAACTAATTTACATAACCTTGGCTAGTCGGTGGTGCATTCCCATGACGCCAGTTGTCCTAATGTGACATACCCAATGACTGAGACCAACTAGACTGCGACTGGTGAGGATACAATCAAACCTGCCTGATTTTCTCATTAGTCGCAGGGTCAGGCTGTGTACACTGGAGAGCTGACAACCAAATGACCCAATAAATGCTCAGCCAGAAGTACAATGTATAGAATTCAGCAAGAAAGAAGCCCCTCTGTCTGATGTCTCGTGTTTTATGTACTACGACAGAATGAAAAAAAGAATTGAAGGGCTGAGACTGGTGTTGAACTCGCTGCAGCTCTTAACCCTTCACAAAGCGCCGCTCTGTCAGGCAACACGCTATTAGCTATCACCAAAATGGATGAGCACGACTGCGTTGGAAGGTCGGTGCTCAGTCAGTAAATGTGACATGGGCCGTGTTTTTCAGTTATGATAAAGTCAGTGACTGTGATTAGCAAAACCGACATGCCTTATGACAAAAGGTCACATAATGTGACATCGGCTTTAAGGCCATCTATTTTATGCCATAGCTTTATACAATTAATACATAGCTACATAATTTTAGCCCCCTCCATTGAAGGCGATCATCTACTGTGACACACCCAATACCTGAGACCAACTAGTCTGCGACTATCTAAGATAAAATCAAACAGGTTGTTAGTTGGATGGGTGAGCTGTGTACGCAGGAGATCTGACAAACAAAGGAACCAATGAATGCTCATCCAGGAGGACAGTGCATAGAATGTGGCAACTGGGAATAAGGAACACGCGTGTTTTGAACCTCACAGACAGACAAGAAGCTCCTCTGTATGATTTCTCGTGTTTTATGTACCACGACAGAATGGAAAAAGAAATGTAAAGGGCGGAGATGGGTGCTGAACTTTTAACCCTTTGCAAAGTGTCACTCTGTCAGGCAACACGCTATTGGCTGTCACAAAAATGGGCGAGCACGACTGTGTTGGAAGGTCGGCGCTCGGTTAGTAAATGTGAATTCAGCTGTGATTTTCAGCCATGATGAGGTCAGTGACTGTGATCAGCAATACTGACATGCCTTATGACAAAAAGTCACGTAGTGTGACAGTGGCTTTAAGGCTATGTCACATTAGACGACTTTTCCACCGATTTGAAATCATAGCTTTCATTTACATAATTTTAGCCCCCTCCAGTGAAGGCGATCATCTACTGTCACACACCCAGTACCTGAGACCAACTAGTCTGCAACTGGTAAAGACAAAATCAAACGGGTTGTTAGTTGGATGGGTGGGCGGTGTACGCAGGAGATCTGACAAACAAAGGAAGCAATGAATGCTCATCCAGGAGGACAGTGCATAGAATGTGGTGATGAAGAAAAAGGAACACGCGTGTTTTGAACCTCACAGATGTCTCATGTTTTATGTACCACGACAGAATGAAAAAAAGAATTAAAGGGCTGAGACTGGTGCTGAACTCTCAACAGCTCTTAACCCTTCGTAAAGCGCCACTATTGGCTGCCACAAAAATGGGCATTGGAAGGTTGGCGCTCAGTCAGTAAATGTGACATGGGCTGTGATTTTTAGTCATGACGAGATCAGTGACTACGATCAGAGCTGGGAGGCCTCTATACTGGAAGGACCGGGGGAGAGAGCTTATCCAGGGCATTACCTTTGAGGGAATGCTAGAGGGCAGCGCCCCTGGCTTGCAGCGGTGCCACGGGTTTGGAGCATGGAAGCTCTACCCAGCTGAGGCCCATGTCTGTGTCGGGTTTGGGCGGCAGGAGCGCCCTTTAATGGCCACAGACAAAAAGTCACGTAATGTGACATCAGTTTCAAGACTTTCCACCAATTTTACCTCATAGCCTTCATTTACGTAATCTTAGCCCACTCCATGAAGGCGATCATCTACTGTGACCCACCCAACAACTGAGACCAACTAGCCTGCGACTGGCAAAGAGAAAATCAAACAGGGATGGATTTTCTCATTAGTCGGATGGGTGGGCTGTGTACGCAGGAGAGCTGACAAACAAAAGAACCAATGAATGCTCATCCAGAAGGACAGTGCATGGAATGTGGTGACGGGGAATAAGGAACACACGTGTTTTGAATCTCACACATAGAAGAGCCAAGCAAAATAATTAAAAACTGGCTTTTTAGTTAGCCAATTAAAGGTGTCATTTTGCTTGACTTTTCTCTACATTCATAATGGCTAACACGGTACAACACCCTAGTACTACACATAGAAGAGAATCTCGTCTGTCAAATGTCTTGTGTTTTATGTACTAAAAACAGAACGGAAAAAAGAATTAAAGGGCTGAGACTGAACTTGGCACAGATGTTAATCCTTCACACAGTGGGGGCTCCGTCATGCAGCATGCTATTGGCTGTCAGAAAAGGAGGCTATCCTGGGAGATCGGTGCTCGGTCGGTAAATATGACCATGGGCTGCAATTTTCTGTTGTGCGAACTGACAAGGTGCAGAGATAAGATCACCAACGAGATCGGCAAATCTGACATGTTCCACAACAAAAAGTCACGTAACGTGATGAAGACCATGGAGAGGCTGCTGCTTCACTACCTGAGGCCACAGGTTCAACACGCCCTCGACCCTCTGCAGTTTGCATATCAGGAGAAGGTGGGAGCGGAGGATGCCATCATCTACATGCTACACCGATCCCTCTCCCACTTGGACAGAGGCAGTGGTGTTGTAAGAATTATGTTTCTAGACTTCTCTAGCGCCTTCAACACCATCCAACCTCTGCTCCTTAGGGACAAGCTGACAGAGATGGGAGTAGATTCATACCTGGTCACATGGATCGTGGACTATCTTAAAGACAGACCTCAGTATGTGCATCTCGGGAACTGCAGGTCTGACATTGTGGTCAGCAACACAGGAGCACCACAGGGGACTGTACTTTCTCTGGTCCTGTTCAGCCTATATACATCGGACTTCCAATACAACTCGGAGTCCTGCCATGTGCAAACGTTCACTGACGACACTGCTATCGTGGGCTGCTTCAGGAGTGGGCAGGAGGAGGAGTATACGGACCTAATCAAGGACTTTGTTAAATGGTGCGACTCAAACCACCTACACCTGAACACCAGCAAAACCAAGGAGCTGGTGGTGGATTTTAGGAGGCCCAGACCCCTCATGGACCCCATGATCATCAGGGATGACTGTGTGCAGAGGGTACAGACCTGTAAATACCTGGGAGTGCAGCTGGATGATAAACTGGACTGGACTGCCAATACTGATGCTCTGTGTAAGAAAGGACAGAGCCGGCTATACTTCCTTAGAAGGCTGGCGTCCTTCAACATCTACAATAAGATGCTGCAGATGTTCTATCAGACGGTTGTGGCGAGCGCCCTCTTCTACGCGGTGGTGTGCTGGGGAGGCAGCATTAAGAAGAAGGACGCCTCACGCCTGGACAAACTGGTGAGGAAGGCAGGCTCTATTGTAGGCATGGAGCTGGACAGTTTAACATCTGTGGCAGAGCGACGGGCGCTCAGCAGGCTCCTATCAATTATGGAGAATCCACTGCATCCACTAAACAGGATCATCTCCAGACAGGAGAGCAACTTCAGCGACAGACTACTGTCACCGTCCTGCTCCACTGACAGACTGAGGAGATCGTTCCTCCCTCACACTATGCGACTCTTCAGTTCCACCCAGGGGGGTAAACGTTAACATTATACAAAGTTATTCTCTGTTTTTTCCTGCATTGTTATCAATCTTTAATTTAATATTGTTTTTTGTATCAGTATGCTGCTGCTGGAGTATGTGAATTTCCCCTTGGGATTAATAAAATATCTATCTATCTATCTATCTATCTATCTATCTATCTATCTATCTATCTATCTATCTATCTATCTATCTATCATGTCAGGTCCACTACGACTCCTAAATCCTTCTCATAAGGTGGACTTTTGATTTTCATTTCTATCTATCTATCTATCTATCTATCTATCTATCTATCTATCTATCTATCTATCTATCTATCTATCTATCTATCTATCTATCTATCTATCTACTTTACATTTACTCAGTTCAGGGGCACTCATAAAGCTAACATACACGTTCTAAAGAGGAAGGAAGGAGGAAAACCGGCCATCCTGTGACCCTAAACTGGATTTGATAATTCAGTGGATGGGCGGACAATCAGCTTCTTCATTTTTGTTAAATAGATTTTAACGGTTTAAAGAAAGCCATGCAGTCCTCCTTGTGGTTCTTGTACCCCCACTTTACAAATGTAAAGGCCTAATGAGATGGGTGGACTCACAAAATTAATTCACGGAATGGAGCAGACACACATGTAGACGAGCTAATCATTCTTGTAAGCTGTGTGATTTTACTAACTGGAGCAGATAAAAGGTTAACTTTTGAAGTCTTTGTCAGTCTCTGCCACTGCGTTCCTAATGCAGTTTGCCTTCACACATGGCTCCCTTCTCCAGCTGCTGATACTGCTATCTATTTGATCTAATTAAGGCCGAGATAGCTCAAGTGGCACATCGTTGGTGCATCTTACAGCAAACTATCCTGAAAGCCTCCTGGTGCCTATGCATGCTTGAGTGCACCATATCCAGTAAAGAGTAAAGATAATTAGAAAGTACAAACAAACCCAATGTTTGATTAGGCCGCTATTAATGTGGACAATAAATCAAAAACTTGGAGCCGTCCAGTGCATTAGCGAGATTTGCCTTTATGCGGACAGTGCATTTAATGCTATGCTTAACTGAGTGAGCTGTACTTTATGCAGAAGAGCAGATCTCCATATCCAGGGTGAACAATCTTAAGTCAACGAAAAACCCTACAATAAACACATAAGGAATTTTACAAAGGAGAGGAGATCATTCAGTCCATCAAGCATGTCCGTTAGGCTAATAACTCAGCTGTCTCAATGTCTCACCCAGGTACTTCTTAACGGTTGTCCAGGTTTCTGCATCAGGTCCATGTCTTGGTAGTTTGTTGCAGATTCCTACAACTCTTTGTGTAAAGAAGTGCTTCCTGGCTTCAGTCCTCAATGCACTTTCCTTTAATGTCCTCGAGTACGTCATTCACTGTTAAAGTAGGCCCAGCAGAATCAACTTATCAACGCCTTTGAGGATTCTGAAGACCTGGGTTAGGTCCTCTGCCTGAGATGAAGCAAGTTTAATTCTCTGAGTTGGTCGGAATACGACACGTCCTCAAGCTCTGAGATGTCCTTGGTTGTTCTCCTCTGCACAGCTTCCAGTGCTGCTATGTCTTTCTTGTAGTGTGGAGACCAAAACTGCATGCAACACTCCAGATGTGGTCTCACCAGTGTATTATACATTGTCACACACGTGTGAGTAGGGTGACGTTGTGTGGACCAAGCAAAGGTAATTCTACGCCAGGCCAGGGGGTGGCGGGGTGCACTAAACCTTCTCCTGTTATCTGTACAGACCAGCCGCGGGAAAACCTATCTGGTTCAGTGCTGATGATGCTGGTTCCGGCACCCAGAAGAATATCGCTTCTGGTTCGGGCGCCCAGAAGGACGTCACTTCCGGTTCCGGCGCCCAGAAGAACATCACTTCCGGTGCACAGGCTGACGTCAGAAGGATATCACTTCCAGTTCCCCTACATCACTTCCGGTCTAATCCCTTAAAGCCGCCATCTTTTCCAACCCTCGTCAGTTCTGTTTTGGACTCTGTATTGTGAACGGTTCTGCGCTATTTAAAAAAACATTTGCAGCCAGGAATATTATACGGGTGGCTGCCCCAAACCTTTTTAAGTGTGTTGAGTCTGCTCCTTTTCACAACATCAATAAAGCTACCTGTCTAATATTGTGTAGTTTACAACTCGTGCAACCAAAAGAGCTCTGACACCACGAGGCACAGACTCCACAAACCTCCGAAGGTTTCCTGTGGTATCTGCCTTAAGACATTAGCAGCATCCTTTAAGTTCTGTAGGTTGCTTGATGAGTCCTCCATGATGCTCGACTGGATGGAGATCGTGAGAATCTGGAGGCCAAGTTAACACCTTGAACTCTTTGTCATGCTCCTCAAACCGTTCCTGAACAGTTTTTGCAGGGTGGCAGGGCACATGATGTTGCCATGAAGGGGTGTACGTGGTCTGCAACAATCTTTGGGTGGGTGGAACGTGTCAAAGTAACATCCACATGAATGCCAGGACCCAGGGTTTCCCAGCAGATCATTGCCTAGCGCAGGGGTTCTCAAACTCGGTCCTGGGGGAGCCCAGTGTGGTGTCAGGGTTTTGTTCCAGCTAGATTCATAGTCGGTGACAATGACTGATAACGCTGATCTCATTTAGTTAGCTGGCATTTTTTTTCCTCTTCTCTTATTCTACATTCAGAAAAGCACCGCAGCAGGATTTTTACATTTAGAAATATTTCTATATTTGCTGTAGAGTTAAAGTGCTTAACTCTCTTTGGTTGATTTCATTATATTTTGCCCTTTCTCTGTACAGTTTTCTCCCTTCATTGTCCCTTAATAACAACAATTAAAAATAAGCAAAGCAGACACCCAGGCAAACAACACTAAAACACGAAAAGCTGCAAATATTTTAGCGTCAGACCCACTAATTAGTTAATAAAGGATTAATTAAGAATTAATTAAACAATTAGAACACCTAGAACAGTAGAATGAAAATCAAGATGAAAATATTGTTAAAAAGATAGAAAGGAATCCCATATATATTTGAATATCTCTATATATACAGAATCCAACGTCTGTCTGTCTGTCTGCTTTTCACGAGAGAACTACTTAACGGATTTAGATCTTTTTTTTTCTATAATTTGCTTGAACATCCATCCATCCATCCATTTTCCAACCCGCTGAATCCGAACACAGGGTCACGGGGGTCTGCTGGAGCCAATCCCAGCCAACACAGGGCACAAGGCAGGAACCAATCCTGGGCAGGGTGCCAACCCACCGCAGGACACACACAAACACACCCACACCCACACACCAAGCACACACTAGGGCCAATTTAGAATCGCCAATCCACCTAACCTGCATGTCTTTGGACTGTGGGAGGAAACCGGAGCGCCCGGAGGAAACCCACACAGACACGGGGAGAACATGCAAACTCCACGCAGGGAGGACCCGGGAAGTGCACCCGGGTCCCCAGGTCTCCCAACTGCGAGGCAGCAGCGCTACCCACTGCGCCACCGTGCCGCCTGCTTGAACATTCTGGTTGATTTTTCTCTCATCGTGCTAAGTATCATAGATCGCTTACACCTCTGATTTATTCTCACGAATCCGAGAGAGAGGCTGCAGGCCAGACCTCAGGAGTAGGGAGCCGGACAGGGCCCACCTCACTCACGCGCCAGCCTCCATTTCAGTCGCTCTACCTCTCACCACGTGTTGGAGCGTACCTCGCCTCCACTTAACTAGTGATACCTGTTTGTTCAGCAGACATCATCATCTAGAGATTGTTAAAGAGGAACATTTGACGTTTTTGAGAAAGAGATCAGAGCTACGTGTGTTTTAGAGGGTAGCTGCTCATTGGCAGAGATATCACGGCCACGTGCTTTTCTCCTCACATGGGGGACGCTCACCCGTCAGAGCTGAACACGATCAGATACAGTGCCAACGTTTGACGTTTGAGCGTATCGACCTTCCGCTAGGCCAGAGATACCTTGCCAACTTTTTACATTTTGGCAAAGAGATCACAGCTACATTCTCGCCCCTGATAGCAAAATTGAAAATATTGTGTGTCAAGAAGCCCTCTGATACGAAAGCTATCAAAATAAATTATTCTCAATACAAATTATTAAATTTTAAAAAATATTTTTTTATTGATTTTTAAAGTTTGTCCTGTTTCACTACAACACAGGTGTAGCTGCGAGGGACACCTAGTATACTGTGTATTTAGATAGATAGATAGATAGATAGATAGATAGATAGATAGATAGATAGATAGATAGATAGATAGATAGATAGATAGATAGATAGATAGATAGATAGATAGATAGATACTTTCTTACTCCCAAGGGGAAATTCACATACTCCAGCAGCAGCATATTGATAATAAACAATATTAAATTAAAGAGTGATAACAATGTAGGTATACAGACAGACAATAACTTTGTATAATGTTAATGTTTACCCCCTCGGGTGGAATTGAAGAGTCACATAGTGTGGGGGAGGAACGATCTCCTCAGTCTGTCAGTGGAGCAGGACGGTGACAGCAGTCTGTCACTGAAGCTGCTCCTCTGTCTGGAGATGATCCTGTTTAGTGGATGCAGGTGATTCTCCATGATTGACAGGAGCCTGTGTGGCGGACGGCTGCGATCCTTGCCTGGCCGGGATACCTCGATGATGGCAGGACCAGGGGAGAGGACATATCCACAACAATACCTCCCCCAGGATGTGAGAGGGAAACCTCCCTGGAATGCATTGGGGCCACGGGCTTGGAGTTTGGAAACTCAACCCTATTGGGGCCTGTGGTCACCGCCAGGGGGTGCCTGGACAGACCCGGAGACGTGGACTGCAGCACTTCTGCCACAATCAGAATTGCTGCCGGAAGAGTATCCAGGAACATGTGGAGTACTTCCGGGGACCCTTACAGCACTTCCATCACACTTGGGAGTGCTGCCGGAAGAAGATCAGAGTGCTCCTGGAGCACTTACGGTTGCAGTATAAAAGAGACCGCCTCACTCCATTCCGGGAGCCGTAGTCGGGAGGTGGAGGACAGAGCTTGTGTGGAGGAGTGTAGGAGGTAAAGAAGAGAGAAAGAAGAAAGAGAAGAGTGGCAATTGAGGGCATTGTGTGCTAAAAGAAAATAAAAGGGTGTATTTTACACTTGTGTTTCTGTGCCTGTGTGTGACTAGGGCTAATTTTTCCACTATATATATATATTTTTTTTACCAAATTTAGTTTTCTAATTTCTGCATTGTTCCCAAATCACAGAATCTGGGAAATATCAGTTCACTTAATTAGTCCAGGAGTCCAATTAAAAACAGAATGGAACAAAAACCTGCAGCCACAGGGGGTCGGGCCCCAAGACCGAGCCTCAGAACCCCTGGCCCAGAGTATCACGCTTGCCTTCTTCCCAAAGTGCTGCCTTCCCTACTCCAGGTAAATGACGCCTTTCTTTCATCAATTGGTGCTACAGCAGCTCTTCTCTGGGATTGACCCAGATGGGCTAGACTTCACCTACCACAAGCATCACTGAGCCTTGTGCATCCATGAGCCTGTTTCTGGTTCACAGGTTGTCCTTCCTTGGACAACTACTGCATACTGGAAACACCTCACAAGACCTGCCATTTTGGAGATGCTTTAACCCGATCCACATGACCTAAAAAGAGAAATGGAATTTGTCAGACCGGGCTGCCCTCTTCCATTCCTCCATGGTCCAGTTCTGATGCTCATGTACCCAATGTAGGCACTTTCAGCAGTGGACCGGGGTCAACATGGGCACTCTGACCGTTCTGTGGCCCCATCCTTCTATGAATGAGAGATTTCAGTTTGTGATTTTTTAAAAAAGTTGTCCCCCTTTCTGAAAATATGTTATCTCTTTGTCATTATGGATTATTGTGTGTAGATTGATGGCTATAAAATGGCAAATCTATCCATTTGAAAGTGTGCAGAAAGTGAAGGGTTCTTCATGCTTCTTGAATCCCCTGTAATTAATCGTTTAATTGTTTGTAGGGAAGGCTAACACAAACGCGTACAGAATATGGCAAAATAAACCTGACATATAAAGACAAAAACGCATTCTCTCTCATCTAGAGTATAGTGGGATGGCATTGACAGCTCAAAGAAAAGCAAAGAAAAGCAAAGAAAAGCGAAAAAAATAAATATATAACATAAAATCTATTAAACAGTTCCTTCGATGTCTGTGCAATGAAATAATTAGCATTCTGTACATTTAAAGTTGTGCCTTCTGGCAGCTCTTCTTAATGACACATTCAATTGCATAATTTCTTGGCTTGTGTCAACATGTCTCATTTACAGTCTGAAAATCAATCAAAATGACTAACGCTGCTAACAGAGCTATGATGCAAAGGAAAACGGTGGGAGCAGAGAAGTAGGTTAACTTATATAACGAAATTAGTCGTAATCTAATTATATCCGCACTAGAAACTGTTTAATAATGGACATCACGCAGCACATGCAAGTCTGAATGACTAAAGAGCTGACCATCCATCCATCCATCCATCGAGCTCAAGGGGAGATATGGTGGCTATGGAAATGAAATTACTGTAAAAGATCAGCTTTACTTGTTGTAAGGAAAGTTGCCCCCCTTTAGAGGGGTGAAAAGAATAGAAGAATAGAAGGGGGATTTGAATTACCTCACCAGCATACTGTATGTCCTTCCATTTAAATGTTGCCACTCAAACATGCGCTCTTTTATTTTTCTCTTCAACACCATTTTTACCATTGAAGCCTGAGAAATTTTGGGTGACAACATGAGGGAGTGATTGAACTGATAACCTTTATAGTTTATAGTTCACCTCTATAATCTCCTTAACACCACCCGTTGCACGGCTGCGCTCGGATCTCAATCCGGGTGGGTCGTTGTGTGGTGGGTGAGGCAATGCGCTGTCATCAATGTATACTCCCCAACTTCTCCTCTCTTTAATCGGTAGGCCACGCTGGTGTAACTGAAGATTATGCTCACCAACACACCCATAAACGACCCACTCATGTGAGGTGTCGTTTTAGACTATTTCAGAGTCAGCGATTACTAATGTGATGTTATTTTTGATCCTTTACTAGAGGACTACCCTCTATTATCTCTCTCAGAGGGTGACTAATAGCAAATTTCTATCCCAATTGAGAATATTTAGACTTCAAACATTGAAATTGGGGCGGCACGGTGGCGCAGTGGTACCACTGCTGCCTCGCAGTAAGGAGACCTGGGTGCACTTCCCTGGTCCTCCCTGCGTGGAGTTTGCATGTTCTCCCCGTGTCTGCGTGGGTTTCCTCCCACAGTCCAAAGACATGCAGGTTAGGTGCATTGATGAGCCTAAATTGTGCTTGGTGTGTGTGTGTGCCCTGCGGTAGGCTGGCTGGCTGACTGATTTGTTCCTGCCTTGCGCACTGTGTTGACTGGGATTGGCTCCAGCAGACCCCCGTGACCCTGTAGTTAGGATATAGTGCGTTGGATAATGGATGTTGAATGAAATTAAATAATGATTTTGAATTTTCCTTTGATTATGGCTGATTTATTGCATTTTTAAAAACTGCTTACTTTATGAAACACCCTCTATATGTAGGTTTTAAAATAAGCCAGATTTAAAGCGTGACAAAAAAACGTCACCGTTGCACTTTTCGACGTAGTGTTTTATATATAGAGAGAGAGTAATGACCATGGGGCCGCACAAAGTAACCCAAGCAGGTTTTCAAAGGTGCGAGTCTGGAGTTGTGAGACAAGCTGTCCACATGTTTTTCATTGCTGAGGCAGCACACAGAGAATGAGTGGCGAGATGGGAAATCTTCAGAAGTCTCTTTGGAATAAACTCAGAGTTTTGCTTGCGCCCAAGTGAGGCAGCAGGGGTTTCTGCCTTTCCTTCTGTTCCTTGGTATGTGATGTCAGTTTCTTTTATGCACCCCACCCCATCATGCATTTCAAACATGTAATGCAGGCTTTTGAGGTATTTTGAGTTCTGTTGTCTTCTTATTTTACATTGGCGCATCAGGAAGGACGTGCTCTATTATAGTCCATCCATCCATCCATCCATCCATTATCCAACCCGCTATATCCTAACTACAGGGTCACGGGGTCTGCCGGAGCCAATCCCAGCCAACACAGGGCGCAAGGCAGGAAACAAACCCCGGACAGGGTGCCAGCCCACCGCAGTCTATTATAGTCTTTAAAAGCAAAAAGAGGAGAATTTGCGAGTTATCTCTGTTTCTGTGTAGGCTTCCTCCCACATGCCAAAGACGTGCCAGTTTATTTGACGGGTGAATCTAAATATATATTTATATGTGTACGCTGCGTGGAACCAGTTTCAAATCTATGTTGTTCTCTGCCATTTGCTAAATATTAATCAAATATGCTCCAAATTGTACTAAGCAGGTCTAGAAAATGGATGAATGAAGAGCTAACATTAACCCTAGCCAATAATAGGCCCGCCACGAGCCATGGATCTGCTATTTACTCCACTGGAGTTAGCTTTACAGTGAGAAGCACCTTGATAGCCCTCATAATGGGCCTAATGTTAGGAAACTGGCTGCTGCCTGAGGCGCCATTTCCAACTCAAATGACTTGGCCTGCATGGAATCATCTGAGGCCCCGCAGGAGCGTCTGCTCCGTAAAAAAGCATCAGTGTGCCCAATCTTGAAACAAGAAACGTATAATGGCCCAATTGAGGAGCTTCTCTCTGATCTAACATGCTTCTTGTGGCCCAAGGCATTGAAAACAAAGCCCGCATGAGGGCAAGAATATGCCGTAATAAAATAAAGCAATTACATGGAAAACAAGAGGGATTTAGATTTTAGCCACAAGGCTTTCTGGGGGCCATTTGTCCTCTTAAATGAAGGCACAAAGGGAACTGCTCCATTTGACATGCTTCAGAGGTATTACAAAACAGCTATCACAGCGTTTAAAAGTGTTACGTTTATTGGCTAAATTTATATTTGCTCATAATAATGCAAAAAACGGAGTGACAAACTAAAATCATGTTAGAGTCCTGGAGCCCCTGGTGCCCATCCAGTGTTTGCTTAGCTGTGTGTTCAATGCTTCTGGAATAGTCTCTGTTGTCCTACGGACATGAATTAGATGGGTGGGTTAGGAAATGTCAGCTTGAAAGAATGTATGGAAGTTTAGGTCTGCTGTATATTGTGATTTATTCCTATAACATACACACTATGCACTCATTGTCACTTCATTGGCAGCTAAGGCATTGGCCACTGAACCTCAGATTGCTGGTTCAGGTCCTGCCTCTGCTTCATTGTGAAGCCATTGATGCATCCAGGGGCAGATCTACCATCAGGGTGTCCTGGTCTCCTCGTCCTCCCCTGTCTCTATTTGGCTAACTATCTCTCATCCCTTCACCACCTTAAAGCTAATGTGTGGTCAGCGTACTGGCACAAAATGGCTGCTGTCGGATCATCCAGGTGAGCGCTGCATGCACATCAGTGGTGGATGAAGTGGCTCCCCACTCACCATGTAAAAGCACTTTGAATAGTGAGGAAAGCACAACATAAATGTCAAGAATTATTATTATTATGTGTCTCTATTATTTTCATCTCTCCACCCCCCTACAGCAGGTAACACAATCATCCAAGGTTGTCATCCACTGGTGTTAGAAGCGGGATGATTTTCTAATAAAATGACATGAAGATGAATGACTCAAGCAAGAAAGCACAAAATCGGCAAGAGATGGAAGATGAAGAGATGGACAAGGTGAAAAAAAGGATAAACTGGCTAGAAAAATTGGTGCATTTGGTACGTTTTTAAGCTTTTCCACCATGGCCCATAGCCTCCGTTGTAAAGTGCTGGTGTGGCAAAGATTTTTTTTTTTTTAAATTTATGGAAAACGATTAACTTTAAAAGACAATTTCATGTGGCAAATGTATATATGCCATGTTTGTGAAGAAAAAACTTTGAGTTGAAGAATGCCAAACTTATCCTTTAAGTTATCCCTAACCTTAACAGTTTATAATACACACCATCCACGCTAGTCCCTAACCTAACCCTAAACCTAACCCAGTTTTTACTACACACTGCCCCCTAACCTTAATCTAAAACAGTTTATATTACATGCCAACCACTAACTTTAAGTTATCCCTAATCTTAACAGTTTATACTACACACTTAGCACGCTAACCCTTAACCTTAACTTCCGCTGTGAAGCTGCTGGCCCAGACCTGCGGTGACGTATGGTGCTGCAGCCCTGCAGTTGGATATTATTGGGGCCTCATCTTAAAAATAACCTTAATCTTAAAGTCTGTGTTTTAAGTGCTAAGGTTGATGTTTATTTTTTGGGTCACAGTTATTAGAACGCCTTCCCCTACCCACAACCCTTAAGTTAACCTTAGTAATTTATCCTTATCCAAATATTTGAATACATAACCCTAATATTAAAGTGTTTACATTCCCCGATGTTAGTCATATGCCTCAGGGACACACTATATACCTGGATATTTTTATCTCCCTATTTAAATTATTTTTTATTATTTTTTAGTGGAATATATTTAATTATTTAAATTATCTCTTTTCAATAAAGCCCCTTGCATTTTAATTGGATTTTATAAATTTTTTTAAATAGTGATGATTTACAATATATTAGGTTATGTCTTAAATTCCATCTATTCATTATCCAACCCGCTATATCCTAACTACAGGGTCATAGGGGTCTGCTGGAGTCAATCCCAGCCAAAACAGGGTGCAACGCAGGAAACAAACCCAGGGCAGGGCGCCAGCCCACCGCAGGGCACACCAGGGACAATTTAGGATCGCCAATACACCTAACCTGCATGTCTTTGGACTGTGGGAGGAAACCCACTCAGACACGGGGAGAACATGCAAACTCCACGCAGGGAGGACCCGGGAAGCTAACCCAGCAGTGCTACCCACTGCACCACTGTGCCACCCTATGTCTTAAATTGTGATTTTAAATTTAATTACAAATTTAGTAAGAGACCTTTTAGATTCATTTTAACATCTTTATAGTAAAAAATAATTTATCAGTTCTTATGACATGGGCAAGTGTTTTTAGGAAGAGTATTTATTAACAGGTTGAGTGATAATAGTAGTATGGGTGCATGCAGGTTAACTAAAAAGATTGTTACAGAATGACTGTGCCAGTGCCATTTGTCCCCATGTGTGGATGTCCTTCCTCCTCTACATTAACCCTAAACCTAACCCAGTTTATACTACACACTACCCCCTAATCTTATTCTAAAACAGTTTATATTACATGCTAATATCTAACTTTAAGTTATCCGTAATCTTAACAGTTTATACTACACGCCAGGCACTCTGGCCCCTAACCCTAACCCTAACGGACACAAAAAAAAGAAAAAAAAGAGGTACTCAGAGTAGAGGGTGCCAGCACTTGCTAAAAAATGAGTGGGAAAGAGGGGGCCGTAAAAAGCTCTCTTTTTCATGGTAAAAATACCAAACCCAGTTTATACTACACATTACTCCCTAACCTTAATCTAAAACAGTTTATATTACACGCTAACCAGTAACTTTAAATTATTCCTGATCTTCACAGTTTAAAATACACGCCAGCCGCACTGGCTCCTAACCTAACCCTAAACCTAACTGAGTTTATACTACACACTACCCCCTAACCTTAATCTAAATCAGTTTATATTACATGCTAACCACTAACTTTATGTTATCACTAATCTCCACAGTTTATAATACACGCCAGCCGCACTGGCCCCTAACCTAACCCTAAACCTAACTGAGTTTATACTACACACTACCCCCTAACCTTAATCTAAATCAGTTTATATTACATGCTAACCACTAACTTTATTTTATCACTAATCTTCACAGTTTATAATACATTCCAGCCATGCTGGCCCCTAACCTAACCCTAAACCTAACCGAGTTTATACTACACATTACTCCCTAACCGTAATCTAAAACAGTTTATATTACACACTAACCAGTAACTTTAAGTTATTCCTAATCTTCACAGTTTATAATACACGCCAGCCGCACTGGCCCCTAACCTAACCGAGTTTATACTACACAATACCCCCTAACCTTAATCTAAATCAGTTTATATTACATGCTAACCACTAACTTTATGTTATCACTAATCTTCACAGTTTATAATACATTCCAGCCATGCTGGCCCCTAACCCTAATCCTAAAACTACCCCTAACCCAGTTATTACTGCTCACTACCCCCTAACCTTAATCTAAAACAGTTTATATATTACACGCTAACCACTAACTTTAAGTTATCCCTAATCTTCACAGTTTATAATACATGCCACCCACGCTAACCCCTAACCTTAACTTCCACCATGAGATTGCTGGCCCAGACCTGTGGTGGGTGATGTATGGTGCTGCAGCCCTGCAGTTGGATATCATTGGGGCCTCATCTTGATGTGTGGCCTCCTAGAGGGTATAACTAGCATTACACTGAACCTCCCCCAAAAAAGAATAGCAATGAAACCAACAAAGAGTGTCACTGTAAGAAGTGCCACAAGACCTTTATGCAGCCACCTCAGATGTTAAGATATGTAGGATGGGACTTCTCTGCTGTTGCATGATGGGAAGGTACTTTTATTTTGGCGAATAAAGGATTGTAATTCCGGAATTTAATAGCACACCCCTGGTACAGAGTTTATATAAGACACCTCACACCAGCAAGGAAGTTCTGACATTTACACCAAGGTGGACTTTTGACTGTTAATTACATGTAAGTGATTATTTCCTTGTATTAGGAATTATAGTACATCCTGTGAAGGACAGCCGGGTCCCATACCTGGCAGGGATGCCCCTGTTGTATCTGTTCCGGGGGAGCAGCCATGGACACTTCAATACCTCCCCCGGGACGCTTGGTGGCAGCCTCCCTGGCGGACGATGATTCCCCAACCTGGCGCATGGCTCCATGGGAGATGGAGTCCTCCATAGTCTGGTTGTGGGCTCGGATGGCCGCTAGGGGGAGCTACATGGAGTCTGCAGCCCCACCCGGAAATGCAATTAGGACCAGGTGGTCAAGCACCTGGAACGCTTCCGGGTGGGGTATAAAAAGGGCCAGCCACCACCACTCGAGGAGCCAGAGTTGGGAGGAAGAAGACGAAGCTTGCGGAGGAGTGGTGGGAGAGAAGAGTGTTGTTGTTGTGTGGAGAAGAGTGTTTTTGGGACTGTGCATTGCCTGTGGGCCACGGGGAAGACGTGCACCTATGGGTGAAGAAAATAAAAAGTCCTTGGTTTTATATGTGCCTCTGTGTCCTTCTGTGCTGGGTCAGGCGCCTATATAGCACCTTTTCTACAATCCATAATAAAGCCATTTCATTTGGATATCTTCGGCTGGCACTGTTTTTGTGAGCATGAACCTCTTCTGAGTTGTCTTTCTTCCATCTGTTCCTACCAGTGACCCGACAAGATGCATTTTTAAAAATCCCCCCCCCCCCAGTTGAAATGCTAGCACTAAATTCAGTTCCGTTCTTCAATATATTATGAAATGGGCTGACTAATGTGACATGGCTGCTGCTCTATTATACCAGACAAGTTTTTATATCCCCCCTAAACGGAAAAGACAGTCATGCCAAGGCCTCGCACAGATCCTGATAACGCCAATCTAAGTCAAGCGAGAAGTTAAGCACAGCCTGCCAACTCTCTCTTCATTACAGGTAAACAGTGAATCTTTTGAAAATTTGTGCTTAAATGGCCGACTGAACGTCTGTTTACAGCAGGGCTTCATCACCAGGGGGGCTCTGATGAAATGTGCCATCATCTTTCTGTTCAGGTTTGTTCTCTTGTTTGTTTAAATCACTTTCTTTTTTTTCATTAGTAGAGCTATTGGTTTTCTAAGGATGTTATTTTCAGCAATGAAAGACCAAGACTTGCGCTGCTTATCTCTACATGAAACCCAGCCAAGTGCAATATGGAGAGATAAGCTGTTTTATAGTGGCACCTCCTCTGCTGGAAATGAGAAGCCAACGAAAATAAAGAGGACACGACCATGGTGAGGTAAAGAGGGATGAACTCACAGCAAATGTTCACACTGTACTATTGCTTAAAATGACCAGAGTAGCTCTAATTGTATTTATAAATATGACAATAAAAGTAGGGCAGCATGGTGGTACAGTGGTGAATGCTGTTGCCTCATAGTCTCAGAATCCCAGTTTTTAAATCAAAGTGAGTAATTAGCTAAATAAACACATCTATCAGATCAATTAAATCATGAAATCATTCATTTATTAATTGAAATAACCTGCTTGTGAATGATATGCTGTGGCCACCTGGGGGCATCACCGAGCTCCAGACCCTTGACACGACTAATCTTCTCCAGTCCTGGTAATAAGGGTCTTGATTATTTTTTAAATTTAATAACACAACCTTCTCACAGGTTCTTCCCAAATGTGAATCCTCAATTTTTTTCTTTTCGTTTTCTTCTTGCTCCTTCACTCCTTCCCAGGTGAGGCTTATCTTCCTCTATCCTGACCACCAACTCCCCCCCAAAAAGGTGGAGCACCTCCTTTTCAACCCGGACTGGGGAGTACCTCTTGTTTAGAAAGACTGCTACTTGGAAGCCCCTCTGGGTCAGACTAAAATTCTCCCTGATAGCACCCAAGGAACCTAACAGGGCTGCCTACCAGAACTACAACTCCAAGTTATCGAACGGGAGCCAAGCCAGAGGGATGCTGCCACCCAGTGTATTTGTGGAACACATGGCACAGGGAGGCATGCTCCTTCTGTCTATCTACTACGACAACCTCCTGACTGGGAAAGGCATCACTAACCAACTCGGCCGGGATTCCCATCCGTTCTCTTCCTTCCATTATACAGGCAGAGCTACAACTCCTATTTATCAAACGGGAGCCATGCCAGAGGAATACTGCCAGGCAGCGTATTTGTGGAACACATGGCACTGGGAGGCAGGCTCCTTCTGTCCTTCCACTATGACATCCTCCAGACTGGGAAGCATATGGACCACCAACTCAGCTGGTGAGGAACCATCCATCCCAGCATGGATGCCAGCTACCCCACGTCATCTATGACAAGGCATACAAATAAACCTTCTTGAACCTCCTTCATCCAATTCAGAGTTGTGATGGCCTTAAGCATTTGGGACAAAACCAACATTTCAAGCCATTGGACACACTAGGAATGTCTTGGCTGTTTTTGTAAGTCAGTTTAACGCCATATTGGTATCAACTTCTATCAGACACGTGCACATTTCTGGGTGTGTTCGAACTTTTGACTGATAGTGTACATTCTTCAGTATATTTTGTGAATTCTCATTTTTACGTTTCCTGTTATTTTTCATTTTATAAGGGGCCAAACTGCCCAAGATTGACACTCACTGTCTTTAGAAACGAGGCCATAATCTTTCCATTTCATTGCTATGGAAACTCTTGGATTTAAAATATTTTACTTCAGGTTCATTGATAGTCCACATTCCTCTCATGCATTGTCCATAACTGCTTTGACCAGTTTAAGGTGACAGGCGCCAGTGCCTGTCCTGGCATTACTGGACACAAGACTGCATCTACCCCAGGATAAGGGGCCAGCCTGTCAGAGGGTAAGAGTAAATGCTACATGGAGAGATTATAAAGTTCAAAATTAAATTTATAGTTCTTGCTACCTTTCAAACTTATGGATTTTACATGAAATGCAGATGTTCTATTGGTAGAAATCATACTCCGCTCAGCCATGCCAATTTATAAGAACATTAGGACAATCTGGATGAGATCAGGCCATTCAACCCAACAAAGCTTGACAGGCCTGTCAACTTAATTTTTCTAAAATAACATCAAGTCGAGTTTTAAAAGTCCCTCAAGTCCTACTGTCTATCACACTTGGTCACTTATTACATGTGTCTGTGGCTCTCGGTGTAAAGAAAAGCTTCTTAATGTTTGTGCAAAATTTACCCTTAACAGGTTTCCAACTGTGTCCCCATGTTCTTGATGAACTCCTTTTAAAATAACAGTCTCGATCCACTGGACTAATTCAATTCATAATTTTAAACACTTCAGTCATCTCTGCTCTTAATCTCCTTCTCCTTAAACTGTAAAGCCTCAGCTCTTTTAATTTTTCCTCATAACTCATCCCCTGTAGCCCTGAATCAGCCTAGTCGTTCTTCTCTGGACCTTCTCTAGTGCTGTTATGTCCTTTTTGTAGCCTGGAGACCAAAACTGCACACGGGACTCCAGATGAGGCCTCACCAGTGTGTTATAAAGTTTAAACCTCTTAAACCTCTTTAGAGCTGCCTTGAAAGCTTGCATATTGTAATCTGTTCAGTTAGCCAGTAAAATCCGTCATTTTGCTTCACTTCTCATTGCATCCATAATGGTTAATATGATACAACAAAATTTATACTTAACAAGTTTCCAGCCACGTCCTTGTGTTCTTGATGAACTCATTTCAAAGTCACCGTCTCGATCCACTGGACTAACTCCATTCATAATTTTAAGCACTTCAATCATGTCTCCTATTGATCTTTGAGAAGGCTCAGCTCTTTTAATCTTTCCTCATAACTCATCCCCCGTAGCCCTGTAATCAGCCTAGTTGCTCTTCTCTGGACCTTCTCTAGTGCTGTTATGTTTTTTTTTGTAGCCTGGAGACCAAAACTGCACACAGGACTCCAGATGAGGCCTCACCAGTGTGTTATAAAGCTTGAGCAGAACTTCCTGTGACTTGTACTCCACACATCAAGGTGCTATATAACCTGACATTCTGTTAGCCTTCTTAATGGCCTCTCAACACTGTCTGGCAGTTGGTAGTGTCGAGTCCACTAAGACTCCTAAATCCTCTCATAAGATGGACTTTCGATTTTCATACCTCCCAATGTACTTTCAAACCTCACATTTTTACTTCCCACGTGTCATACTTACATTTACTGACATTCAATTTCATCCCCTGTAGTCCTGCACTCAACCTCGTTGCTCTTCTCTGGACCTTCTCTAGTGCTGCTATGTCCTTTTTGTAGCCTAGAGACCCAAACTGCACCTAAGACTCCAGATGAAGCCTCACCAGTGTGTTATAAAGCTTGAGCAGAACCTCCTGTGACTTGTACTCCACACATCAAGGCACTATATAACCTGACATTCTGTTAGCCTTCTTAATTGCTTCTGAACACTGTCTGCCAGTTGATAGCGTACAGTCCATTACGACTCCTAAATTCTTCTCACAAAGTGGACTTTTGATTTTTTCAGTCCTCCCATTATGTATTCAAGCCTAACATTTTTTATTTCCCAAGTGTAATACTTTACATTTACTTACAGTACATTAAATTTCATCTGCCATAAATCTGCCCAAACCTCTATGCTGTCCAAGTTCCAGGACTAAATTTAAATTATATTAACAATAATAATAATAACAATAATAATAATAATAATAATAATAATATCCATCTAAACCCACTTCATCCAGATAACAGTTGTAGGGAAGCTGTAGGCCATCCTAGCAATCACAGGGCGCAACATGCTGCGGACAGGACACCAGCCCATCACAGGGTAATCTCTCTATTATAAAACAAAATCTTGGTGGAAGGGAGACCAGGGAGACAAGACGTGATCTTCTCGGAAGACACTTAAAAGACCCGCGAGATGAAAGAGATTGGCCACAAAGCGTCTCGCGGGGACCTTAAACATGAGACTTGGTGCCAAGAGATTGCAATTTGACGTCCCACCAGAGACACTTTAACGTCACGCGAGACAAGGCAGTGAGACAACATTTAAAACAAGTTCACAGACATCTAACCTAGCAGTTGTTGGAATGCTTTTGGTAGTCAGACATCATGTGCTCCCAGCTCTTAAAACAACGACAAGCAGAACACACAGCTCGCCAGCAGCAGCAGTTGGAAGCCAGCAGATGATTCGACTGCAACTCCTTAGCGTGCGTTCAGCCACCCCCCTTCACAATGCGAGCGGCAGAGACATGAAGTGGCAAAAGGACAGCTGCTGTACAGGGTTTTAAATGATCAAAGCACAGCGCGACAAACATAACAAGCAGCTCGCCAGCAGCAGCAGCAAGACAACATGATCCAACTGCATCTCCTTAGCGTGCGTTCAGCCATCCCCCTTCACAACGCGAGCAGCGTTATACGTCCAGCGAGAAAGAGATGTAACCACGCCCGGGGCTAGAAATAAAGGACAAGTATTGTTTTTACAAAAGTTTTAAAGTAAAAGTGAAAATAATGCATATGTAACAATTCCCATTGCATATGCGGTAAACCAAACCCGGGGGTGGGTGAGCAAAGCAAACAGGGGGCAGAGCCCCCTAATAATAATAATAACAATAATAATAATTAATAGTACAAGGGCAGCTCTAGAATGTTCATTGGTCTTTCTCTATGACTCTGTCATTTGCACCATCTTTAGGTCTATTTCTTAATAAGCACCATCTGTTTCTTAACAAATCTTAACCGTAATGCTGTCAGGTCTCTGTTGATTCTGATCTCCCATCATGCAGAAGACCTTCCATTAGTGCCAAACAGACATCAGTACAGAATTCTTTACTTCCACAGTTCTCATTTAATTCAACTGCATCTCCAACTGTCTTAGGGCAAGAGGAGGAGGAGGTAGAGGTTAGGAGCAGGCGCTGATACAGCGTGTTGCCGTACCCACCACCTGACAGACCACCTGAGGATCTCAGATTAGGACCCAAGGGCAGCCATGCAATGCGTGACACCTCAACTAGTTCAGACGGAATGGAACTGTATGAGGTTTTTTTTTACAGTGGCTGGAGTGCCAGTTCTGCCACCAACTTCCAAGTTTTCCCTGGGCCATTTTTAAATCCTTCTTAGCCAGGAGATCAGGCAAGTCGCTATCCCAGCACCAAGCAACATTATTAAAATTGAAAACATCTTGATTGTGGATTTCAGCTCCTATACTAAAACTCTTAACCATGCAGACATTTTCTGAAAATAAAATGCATATCCGATAACTAGAAGACATCTTCATTCTATTATTTTGCAATTCCCTTAAGCTATTCTGTTCCATATGTTTGTGCTCCAAGTGTTTTTCTAGAATATTTACATTATACACTTCATCGACAGATGACAAGGCTCCTCTGATCCGGTTTACGGAGGGGCAGCCACTCTGGAGCCCAGCTCAGACGGGATGAATTTAAACATAGTCAGATCTGACAACAATGTGGCGTAACCAGAGATTTCACATTGCTAATGATGTTCCCAACCAGGAGAGACGTAAAGAGATTGGAATGGAATTAAATGTGGTAAATGTAGCAACAAATGCCCACCCATTCCTTCCAATTGAGGGTCATGGGGAGTTAGGGCTTATTGTGGGAGGTACAAATGAGCACCAGTCCATTGTAGGGCACAATGACGTATAGATAGATAGATAGATAGATAGATAGATAGATAGATAGATAGATAGATAGATAGATAGATAGATAGATAGATAGGCTAGGGATTTGCACTGGCAATCGGAAGGTTGCCAGTTTGAATCAAGTAAATGCCAATAGGGACTCTGCTCTGTTGGGCCCTTGAGCAAGGCCCTTAACCTGCAATTGCTAAGCGCTTTGAGTAGTGAGAAAAGCACTATATAAATGCAAAGTATTATTATTATTATTATTATTATTATAGATAGATAGTTTATTAATCCCAAGGGGAAATTCACATACTCCAGATATACCCCCCCACCTACACTTAGGCACACCGGAATCACTAATTCACTTAACAAGCATTCCATAAGTATGTAAAAAATTGTAGTAGCTGGAGAAAAAACATGTAGACATGGAAAGAACATGCAAACTCCTCACATTCTGGTGCTGTGTAACCACAGCACAGTAAAACATCAGGAAAGCATTGTTCTGTAATTCCACTGGATATCATGTTTTTTCAAAATTTTTGCTTCTTTTAATTCTTTTTTTTGTAAATTAGTTTCATGTGTCTCCGTATTCGTATGTGACGCAGTCAATGTAAAATTATCTTTGCATTCGGCTTGGGCCTGGCTATTATAATCATCCAATATTTTTCAATATGATTATATTAGACAGGCCCAAGCCAAACGCAAAGATAATTTTACATTGACTGCGTCACATACGAATACGGAGACACATGAAACTAATTTACAATGAATTTAGTGTGTTTAACCACTTAATGATTCTGACATGTTGCATCAAGTCAAATGAGCTAAAAATGTTTTTGCATTGATTTGTGTTTGTACTCCACATCCGATGTTTCTGGTTTCAGTGTCCAGCAATAGTCAACTAGCATTGATGGATTCCACTTGCCCTGATCTTTGCAATGTCCTGGTCAAACCTGTCCCCACGTTCATCACCATCTGCACCGAGATTAGCAGGGAAGAAGTCCAAGTGTGAGCGCAGACAATGACTCTTTAGCGACATGATGCACTTCATGGATTTGTATGTCTGAAGCTTATCATCCATCTTGATGTAGTTTGGTGCTCTGCAGTTGGCATGGAAATTCTAACCAACAGCAATCGATTTCCTCCAGCCCTACTAGAAGATCTTCAAACCACTTGTCATCGATGACACATCTGGTTTCTGGGCCGACAAGAATGCCTTCCTTACTGGGGATTAATATTAACATTATACAAAGTTATTGTCTGTCTGTATACCTGCATTGTTATCACTCTTTAATTTAATATTGTCTTTATCAGTATGTTGCTGCTGGAGTATGTGAATTTCTCCTTGGGATTAATAAAGTATCTATCTATCTATCTATCTATCTATCTATCTATCTATCTATCTATCTATCTATCTATCTATCTATCTATCTATCTATCTATCTATCTAATCTTGATGTCAGTTAGTCACTGAAATCCTTCACCTTCCTTGTTCATCCCGTACACAATATTTTTCATCGGTCCAAGTTTTATGTGAAGAGCTGGCAATAATATGTTTATTGGGTCGACAAGTGGGTTCTGTGCCACACTTTTCGCCCTCTTGGCACATCTGGTACTTTTTAATATAATGAGACTCTTTAGTATGGCTGTTCCATTGACATTACTCTGTGCATCCAAGTTGTTTTCCTAGTCACAGTGCTGCTACTTTTGCAACACCACAGATGTTCCATTTTTCGTGGTACTGTGTATTGTTACACATGTGTGCATAGGGGATAGCTTAAGGGTCCTGGTGATTGTAATTCCCCACTGCTCCAGGTATTGGCGCTGTGTCCTAATGTCCTTTTCAGTTCCGCCCTCTGCATACCGAATGATTGACTGCTGTATCACCTCTGATGTAACTTCCGGTGTCCATCCACCTGCACCCACCACTTCATTAGAACTCCCAGAAGGACTTAAGACCAGAAGATCCAACGTCTTGAGACAGCTCCATTGGGAACTCACATCTAGAAAGGTTTTTTTTCTGCAATTATTGGGTATTTCTTCTGCGATTATTGCACTTCCGTGGTACTGGGTCACCAGGGTGGTGCCCGCAATTCTGTTTCATGGTCCGTCTGTTCTCTTATAGTGGTGTAGTAGGCAGGATGAAGTGGGTCCGAGTGGACGGACACCGGAAGTGACGGTGAGAGGTGTTACAGCTGTCTATCTTCTGGTCTGCAGAAGAATAAACAGAAAAGGCATTTGAACACAGCGCCAACCCCTTGAGTGGCAGGGAATTGCAATCACCAGAACCCTTACGCTGTCCCCTGTGTGCACGTGACAATGTTTATACTTATAACATATGAGAAGAAATCTCAAAAATAGGCAACTTCAATAAAATGGTACATGAAAGGAAAATTTAAAGGTGATTTTTGTGATCCAGGAGGTACACCAAAGCAAAAATCTTCATTGTCCAGTGTAAGGAGAAGAATTTCATTTCAGAATTTCTAGACCACAGAAATCTACCTCTCTTGTATCCTTATATCACCTGGATCTCTCACAGGGTCTGCATTTAGATTGTTTGTTTAAGGTTAACACAAATAATTACTTAAAGGATTAGACCAAAAGGTTGAAGTGTTAAATATTATAATTAAATTTCAGGATGGTAAATTTGTCTTGCTCACATTCGCTAAGCTGTAAAATCACTCCAAATGAAGACACACGGAGATGTTAGAAGTTGACTTTGTCACCCAAACTCCAACGCCCGTGCAGCAGGTTCACACAGAGCTGACGGAATTGTGCTCCTTTAACGGAGTTTGTATAGCGGTGGGTGTGAAGGCCCCAAGGTGTGTGTAAGTGGAAACTGACACACGTTAAAAGTGAGAAAACTGGCATCTGCTGGCGTGCGTTTACCTGCGAGAGTCGGAGGAAAGAGAATCTTACAATTTATTCTAAAACTGTGAATCAATTCAGATATGAACAGCATTCAAATTTACTGCAGGTCAATCAGATAAAGAATATGAAGCAAAATAAAGCTAACGCTCATCCTCATACCTATGTACGGCGCACAGATGACACATTAGACTTCACAAATTTGAATCTCGTGTGTCTATTCCCAAGCAGGATCTTGAAATGAATGCACTGAGTATGTAGGCAGTGATAAAAACACAACAGAAACTCCAACTGGAGCCACTGACACAGATTTGAAGGCTGATGCAGATGTGCGGTTAGACCCGAGTTATGCATTGATTTTCATACATTTTGGCGTCCAAGCATGTCTGCCATGTCCTCCATCTCCATCGCTTGGCAGACTTCACGTATTTTTTGGCATTTATTTACCATTGCCAGTTTTTACACTTGACCAAGCATACGTTATTTGGTGTAGAGCAACCACAAGAGTGAAAACGTTAGATACAGAAAACCAAGCAAAACAAGTGCCTACTCAAAATGTCGTCTTTAAGAAAGTATTTTCCTGCTTAAACTTGTAATTTAATTCAATAAGGAGTTACATGAGCATTCAAGTACATCAGAATCAGAATTTACTTTATTGGCTAGGTACACTAATGTCTACTAGGAATTTGTCTTGACAAGACTGGTGTCACATGCACGGACAACACAGAATACGAAAGATAAATATAAGAAGATAAAATATAAAATATGATGTGGCATATAAGAGCAATACGAAAAAATAAAGAGGTAGTAGGATCAGACAGTCAAGTGAGCAGATCTACATAGATACTGAGTAGAAGCTCAGACCTGATTAGTAAGAATAACAGCACATGGGAAAAAACTGTTCAGGTGATGCGTTGCTTTAGCTTTCGCTGCATGAAGATGTTTGCTGTAGAGAAGACTTTGGACAGGTGATACACATCTAAGCATGCAAGAATACAAGTCATTCATCCATTTTCCCATCGTTCTATTGTGCTTACAGCCATAAATGCTATGCATCCTTCCAACATTACAGACGTCTGTCCATAGACGGCAGAACGAGCTGCTACAGCTAGCTTTGAAATATTTATAACATACAGTACATGTGAGTAACAAGACTCAGCATTCCAAATTGGAATCCCAGGTCTGGTTCTTATCTGTGTGGAGTTTAAATGTTCTTCCCATGTCTGTGTGGGATTAACTTTAGTGTACACTCCCACACTGCCTAAAATGTGCAGATTTGAATTGAAAAGAGTGTCCTACAAGGAACTGGCACCCCATCTGGGGCTGTTTCCTGCATTAAACCCAAAGCTGTCACGTTAGGCTCTGGCCCCTCACCAACACTAAATACTATGCTAAGTGGATTTAAGCAAGTTACATTATGTTAGAAATCATAGTGGAACAATAGATAGATCAATAAAAAGATGTAAAGGGCATTATGAGTGAGATAGATAGATAGATAGATAGATAGATAGATAGATAGATAGATAGATAGATAGATAGATAGATAGATAGATAGATAGATAGATAGATAGATAGAGATTTGTAGTGTAGTAGGCAAGATTAGATAGATAGATAGATAGATAGATAGATAGATAGATAGATAGATAGATAGATAGATAGATAGATAGATAGATAGATAGATAGATAGATATTCATTTTAATGTATTTAGTCATTATCGTTATTATTAAAGGTCTACAGGATGGTAGTGAGACCAGCTATGTTATATAGGTTGGAGACCGTGGCACTGACCAGAAAGCAGGAGACAGAGCTGGAGGTGGCCAAATTAAAGATGCTAAGATTTGCATTGGGTGTGACGAGGATGGACAGGATTAGAAATGAGGACATTAGATGGTCAGCTCAGGTGGGACAGTTGGGAGACAAAGTCAGAGAGGTGAAGTTGCGTTGGTTTGGACATGTGCAGAAGAAAGATGCTGGGTACATTGGGAGAAGGATGTTAAGGATAGAGCTGCCAGGCAAGAGGTATAGAGGAAGGCCTAAGAGAAGGTTTATGGATGTGGTGAGAGAGGACATGCAGGTGATGGGTGTGACAGAGCAAGATGTAGAGGACAGGAAGATATGGAAGAAGATGATCTGCTGTGGCAACCCCTAACGGGAGCAGCCAAAAGAAGAAGAAGAAGAAGAAGGCAAGACTAGATAGATAGATAGATAGATAGATAGATAGATAGATAGATAGATAGATAGATAGATAGATAGATAGATAGATAGAAAAGGCACTACTGTATATATGATGGATAGCCTGCAGTAATGGCACTATATAAAAAGGTAATAGTGATAGGCAGGTTAAGTCCAATAAAGTGCCCCACCCCACGGATGCTATGACTGAAAATAAGGTTTGAATTGACTTTCACTGTGGCCTTTGTTCAAAATGAACGGAGAGAAGGCAGGCTGTTTCCCCCGGTGTGTCTCCTTTCCCTTCCTTGGTATTTTGATGATTCATAACAAAAACACCATTTCCTCCATTTCACACCCCACCATACCTTCGCTAACGTTTGTATTTATCTGAGCTTCAGATGACACAGCCTCCATCTCTTTAACACACATTCTCATTACAGGAGATTTGGAGCATTGTCTGTCCCACAACAGAGGATGTGAAGGGGGTCGTAGTTTAAATTATGAGGGATAACCTGACAACTTCCCAGTGACCTTCAAGGTTAATGTTTCCATAAATTGGCCCCTCCAAAGAGAGTACAACTGTGACAGCACTGCAGGCTTACTCTCCGCAGTCCTCCAGGCCACAAAGATCGGATTCATCTCTCAGCTGAATGCCACTGACCTCGTTCAATGCTCACGTTGTGTGTCTGACATACATTCTGAACAGCTGAAGCAGGAAGCTGAAATGCAGGGTGGAATGTGAAAGGCGCTTTTCACAGAGAAGCTCTCAGTCTCTGGGTGACCTCAACTGTTCAGATGCTCTGCCTGTAGTTATGTTCTACCTTGTCCTGCAATAAGGGTCTCTCTCTGTGACCTCGTCCAACTGACAGACATGCACTGTAACATTTAAACACAGCCTGCTACAACAGGGAGGGCATTCACTGACTTACACAAAGATGACGCAAGAACTAAGTCAATCACGTCAGGCTGAGCAGGCAGGCCGAAACTGCTCCCTGCATCACAGACATTAGGAAAACATGCAAAATGGCACAAATGAAATCCAACAAAAACCACAAAAGCATACAAACTGAGAAGCAAAGGAGGAATCTTTCTGCTTTAGGTTTTATGCAAACTGCTCCCAGGGTACAGTAAAGAATTATTAGACTCTACTGTAGTAAGATTACAGGGACACAGAGTACTGCCAATGGAATAAAAATATTACTTTTTTCTTATGACCGTATCAGTGGTCAGAAAAGAAAACCATGAAGTTATTACACTGTGAAGAGGACTATTGTATCACCTAATAAATATATTGTCCATAGATCCATTTTTCAAAATGACATAACTTTCTCAAGCCAGCACAGCCCAATTTGTCAAACAGGAGCAGCCCAATGGCACATTGGTTATCATGGCAGGCTCCTGGGCTCAGGTCACCTCCACGTGAAGTTTCAACATTCTCCTCAAGTTCATATACATTTGTTATTCTGTATACTTCAACATTCTTTCCACATCCCAAACACACACAGGTGAGGTTAACTTGAGACTCCAAATCATCAGCATGTATTTATAACTAGCATCCTGTCCGGGCATTGGTTCTGTCACCTGTAGTGCCAGGATGGCTCTAATCTACTGAGACCTGAGAAGAATTAAGTGGGTTGGAGAACAGAAGGATGGATGAATAGTGAAATGAGACAACACACTAAGGGTTGGTTAATGTCTGGCACCCATTTCTTCTGGGATCTACATGACCCTGAGGAGGATTAACCATCTTCATTCTCTGACCCAGTGGCATAGGCCTTCTCTGGAACAAGGGTGGGATGTCAGTTTGGAAATAAAATAACATCTGTCACACACATGTGCATGGGAGGCAGCGAGAAGGACCAAAAGAAGGTAATTCCATGCCAGGCCAGGGGGTGGCGGGGGACAGTAAACCTTTCTGCAGACCAGACATGGGAAATTCTGCCTGATTCTAACAACATCACTTCTGTTTTCTGTCCTGATGATGTCACTTTTGGTTCCGACCCCAAGAATGACATTTCCGGTTCAGGCCCCCAGATGACGTCACGTCCGCCAACCTGCTTTAAAAGCCAGTCATCCTCCATTTTGTACTCAGTTCTGTTCTGGACTCAAGACTGTACACATCTGTACTTAATGTTTGCCTTTTGCTGTCTGGATTCAAGTATATGGATGGCTGCCCCAAACCTTTTTTGTGTGTCAAGGCCATTCATTTCACACATCATCATAATAATAATAATAATAATAATTAATAATAATAATAATTTATTTTATGAAATGTGCCATTCAAGGAACACAAGGAGACTATACAGAACACATTAAAAACAACAGTTGCAATAAAAATTATTAAAATATTACAGTACAATAAACCAGAAAAAATACAATAATAAATTTCAATTTAAATTTATATAATAGAATAAGCCATCTTAAAAAGATGTGTTTTGAGATGAGATTTAAAGGTAAGAGGAGAGTGAATATTACGAAAGTCATGTGGGAGTGAGTTCCAGAGGCGAGGGGCCACTCGACTGAAAGCTCTAAACCCCATGGTAGTCAAGGGAGCAGGAGGGGTAATAAGATGGATAGAGGAAGGAGATCTAAGGATATGAGAAGGAACTGAGATGTGAAGAAGATCAGAAAGATCAGGAGGTGCCCGATTATGGAGGGTCTTGTAAGTAATAAGCAGATTCTTCAAATCAATGCAATATTTAATAGGGCGAAATTGAATTTTCAGACGATTACAACACTTTCCCTACGAGAAAGAAAATCGGACTCAGAAAGGTCTAATACATCGAGATTCACCAAAATCTCGATATCAAATTTTGGACGATTACAATACCTTCCCTATGAAATAGTAAATTGGACTCAGGGAGGTCTAAAACGTCGAGATTCAGCAAAATCTTGAAACTGAATTTTTGGACGATTACAATGCTTTCCCTGTGAGAAAGTAAAATAGGACTCAGGGAGGTTTAAAACGAGATTCATCAAAATCTTGCCATCAATTTTTTGGACGATTACAGTGCCTTCCCCACGAGAAAGTAAATCAGACTCATGGAGGTCTAAAACGTCAAGATTCACCAAAATCTCGATATCAAATTTTGGACGATTACAATACCTTCCCTATGAAATAGTAAATTGGACTCAGGGAGGTCTAAAACAAGATTCATCAAAATCTCGACATCGAGTTTTTGGACGATTACAATGCTTTCCCCACGAGAAAGAAAATCGGACTCAGGAAGGTCTAACACATCGAGATTCACCAAAATCTCGATATCAAATTTTGGACGATTACAATACCTTCCCTATGAAATAGTAAATTGGACTCAGGGAGGTCTAAAACGAGATTCATCAAAATCTCGACATCTAATTTTTAGACGATTACAATGCTTTCCCCACGAGAAAGTAAATCGGACTCATGGAGGTCTAAAACGTCGAGATTCATCAAAATTTCGAGGTCGAATTTTTGAACGATTACAATACTTTCCATATACTTTGTCTTACGAGAAAGTAAAAAAACACAGATGCGTTGAATCCTCCAAGAGGAGAAAAAAAAACAATAAGTAATGAATTGACATTTATGTTAGGTAGAGAAAAACCCTCATGCAAACAGTCGCCAAAGTAAGGAAATAGGAGAAGTTTTTCCAGTGATATTACAGCAAAATACTTACAGAATTAAATTATTAAAATCTGTTTTTGAAAAGGTGAATTGAGGAAAATATTGACAACATTACATGGTTAAATCCAGATGTTTTTAAAAAGCGAACTGAGCTTCAAACATCTAAAGGCTGGCCTAAGTATTTCCTAATAAAGCTGCCTGCTCCAGGATGTCTTCTAACAGTTTAGCTTCAGGGGGCCACAAGCAGCTGATAAGTTATGCATGGACACACAGGGGAGAGGCAGCCACAGCCTTAAAATAGGGACTGGATTAGACGCCATTAACATTTTTAATGAACTCTTAGTGGAAGAGATAAGAGGGCACTTCACACTCCCTCCAGCACGGCAGGCTTTGATGTTACAGCTAAAGCCCATGGAGGCCCTTTATGGACTGGTGACAAAATCACAAGATCCTCACTCGGAGTTTTAAAACGAGCCAGGGAAGCTTGTGTCATTTTTCTAATGTAAAAATCTCATTGTAATAGTCTGTCCCGTATTTATTCAAAATGGAAGTATTTCAGTAATGTTGTTAGTTACGAGTGTGTTACAATGTCAGCTAGCAAATAAGCAATAAAGCAGCAAAATATTTTGGTAGACATTACCAAGAGAAAGGTCTGGCTTCCTAGTGTGACATTTTGATTTTAAATGTTATCTTCTTCTTTTCCTATTTTTATGTGGGGTCGATGTGCCTGATGAACCTTCTCCGTACAGGTCCATCCTGCACCTCCTCCTCCTCCTCATTCAGGCCATTTTCCTTCAGATCTTCATTAACTTTATCCACCCACCTCTACTTTGGCCTTCCTCACTTTCTATTCCCTTGTACTTCCATTCCCGTCACTCTTTTGCACACAAGTTTCTACTCTTTCCTCAGCACATGTCTATACCACTTGAATCTCTGATTGACTCATTTCTTATTCTGTCCTTTTCTGTAACTCCACACATCCATCCCAACATTCTCATTTCTGCCACATCCAGCTTCTTCTCCTGCACCCACTGCCCATGTCTCAGTTCCAGACATCATTGCTGGTCTTATCACCATCTTAAAAACCTGACCTTTAACCTTCGCCTTACACAGTACTCCTGATGCCCTCTTCCAACTGTTACATCCATACTACACTCTGTGGCTTATCTCTGCATCTAATTGTTCATCTTGGGCCACCACTGGTCCTAGATACTTAAATTCATCTCCTCTTTTCAATAGCTCCCCCTGCAGGCTAACTTCTGAATCCTGATCATCATTAAACCTCATATTCAGATATTCTGTCTTCTTCTTCCTATTTATCTTCAACCTTCTATCTTCCAAAGCTCTTCTCCATTCTTCCAACTTCTCATTTTCTGGTGCTACACAACACAATGTCATCAGCACAAAGCCTACACCAGGGGGATTGCTCTTTTATCCAATGATTCAACACTTCCATAATCAGATCAAAGAGGTAAGGACTTGAAGAAGACCCCTGGTACAGACCTGCTCTAACTGGGATCTCGTCTGTTACGCCAACACTACTTTTTACCACCTCATACATATCCTGGACAGTCCTTACACACTTCTCTGGTCCTCCTTTCTCTCTCAGGCACCTCCAGACCTCTTGACGTGACACTCTATTAGAAGCCGTCTCCAAATCAGAAAACCCCAAATGCAAACCTTTCTGCTTCTCTTGGTGTTTCTCTATGAGCCGTCTCACTGCAAAGACTCCATCAGTTATTCCTCTCCCTGACATAAAACCAAACTGCTCCTCCCTTGTAGTGGTCTCTTCCCTAAGCCTTCTCTCTATATCCCTTATTAAAATCATTTGGCTAACACCTTTATCCAAGGCGACTTCCAATATCTGAGATACAAGTCGCTCCATGTCTTTTGTTTTTTCCAGTTGGAGTACAGGCAGGTGAAGTTACTTGCTTGTGGTCACACAGGGTCACTAGTAGGACTTAAACCCAGAACATCAAGGTCTGAAGTCTTAACCACTATAACACACGTTGCCTAGTTTTAAATAAACATATTTTTCATTTACTACAGATGAACCTAATGCTGCAAGTTCTCATAATTTATTTTAATGTGAGGAGGAAAACAATCCTGTAAGTCGTCATTTTTTCATTTAGTGTAGGATATCATTCATCCTGCCGTCCAGCTCTTTTTCAAAACCCATTTAATCCATTTAACTGCTGGGGAAATTCCAGTGAGTACTCACGGGGTGAGGCATCAGTCCATCAGAGGGCACACTTAGTCAGTTACTTACTTAGACTTTTACACTGGCTCAGGAGGTGAGTAGGTGACAACGGCCATTTTTGTGAGGGTGCGATGCTTTACACCCAATGCTGACAGACACAATAGCCCATAGAGTCCTTTGAAAGGGTCATGGAAAGAGGGGGTTCAGGAAATGGATGAACGGAAAAAGTAACAGAAGTAGATAATAAAAAAACAAATAGTTAGTTATGCCAAGTATTTGAACGATTAAAATGTGAGCTTCAATTTAAATGCTTAAAGTTTAAATATTCTGTAATAGACACACCCTCTGATAGAGGCCCATAGATGGTTTGATCTCTAGTAAGAGATTAAAAATAAAAAATAACATCATATTTGTAATCACCGACCTTAAAATAGTCAGAAATTTCTCATTTTTCTCTGGGAGTGGCTCTTAGAGGGCTTGGACCACCGGTAAGGAATGAAATATCAAAAATACAATCATATCCATGACCAGCAACCTCAAAATAGCATAAAACATCCACATAGTCACTTCCCACGTGCTAAGAAGGCAGCTCTCACTTAGGAATAGAAAAGAATGAGGAGGAAGGGCTATTTAAAGCTAAAGGACTTGATTTTGTTGTGCTGATGTGTGTAGCATTTGCAGGAAGTCTTAATATTTACATGTTAGAAAACAGAGAAATACATTTTACTGTGCTATTGTGCTCCATCTTGAGGCGCATTTCCATCTGTGAACCCATAATGGACAGGTGTGTGTGATTTAACTGTAAAAGATTAATATTAGCATAGAGAGATAATTATTTATTTTAGTAGAGTAGGCAGGATTACATAGATAGATAGATAGATAGATAGATAGATAGATAGATAGATAGATAGATAGATAGATAGATAGATAGATAGATAGATAGATAGATAGATAGATAGATAGATATTAATTTGTAGTATAGTAGGCAGCAGGATTAGATAGATAGATAGATAGATAGATAGATAGATAGATAGATAGATAGATAGATAGATAGATAGATAATTTGTAGTATAGTAGGCGGGATTAGATAGATAGATAGATAGATAGATAGATAGATAGATAGATAGATAGATAGATAGATAGATAGATATTAATTTGAAGTATGGTAGGCAGGATTAGATAGATAGATAGATAGATAGATAGATAGATAGATAGATAGATAGATAGATAGATAGATAGATAGATAGATAGATAGATAGATAGATAGATAGATAGATAGATAGATAGATAGATATTAATTTGAAGTATGGTAGGCAGGATTAGATAGATAGATAGATAGATAATTAATTTGTAGTATAGTAGGCGGGATTAGATAGATAGATAGATAGATAGATAGATAGATAGATAGATAGATAGATAGATAGATAGATAGATAGATAGACATGTAAAAGGCACTATATGATCAACAGCAATAATGACACTTTATAAATAAATACTGATAGATTACTTTGAGTTAAGCAGACTGTGCATGCTTGGACTGAAAATAAGGTTTGAAATGACTTTCACTGTGGGCTTTGTACAAAATTAATGGGAAAAATGTAGGCCGACTGTTTCTCAACTGTCTCTTTCTTTTCCTCAATATTTTTCATCAATAATTTTTACAAAGACCCATAATAAAAACAGTAAAACTGTTTTCACACTATACCTTCACTAATGTTTATATTTATTTGAGCTTCAGATGACACAGCCTCCATCTCTTTAACACACATTCTTATTACAGGAGATTTGCAGCAATGTCTGTCCCACCGCAGAGGATGTGAAGGGGGTCGTAGTTTAAATTATGAGGGATAACCTGACAACTTCCCAGTGACCTTCAAGGTTAATGTTTCCATAAATTGGCCCCTCCAAAGACAGTACAACTGTGACGGCACTGCAGGCTCACTCTCCGCAGTCCTCCAGGCCACAAAGATCGGATTCATCTCTCAGCTGAATGCCACTGACCTCGTTCAATGCTCACGTTGTGTCTCTGACATACATTCTGAACAGCTGAAGCAGGAAGCTGACATGCAGGGTGGAATGTGAAAGGCGCTTTTCACAGAGAAGCTCTCAGTCTTCATGCACTCCACGCTTTTACATGCTACGTCTGTGGTATGTTACACTCTATCCTCATTCAACTGTTAGACGTGCACTGTAACATTTAAAAAAAGATTGTAGGCTCCTGTGGTAGTCTCTACCAAGTCTCAATTGATAAAAAGTCCTAACAAAGTTTCTGCTCTAAACCATTGATAGCCATCTTGCTTACGGTATATGTGTAAATATATATATATATATATATATATATATATATATATATATATATATATATATATATATATATATATATATATATATATATATATATATATATATATACAGTCGTATGAAAAAGTTTGGGAACTCCTCTTAATTCTTTGGATTTTTGTTTCTCATTGTCTGAGCTTTCAAAGTAGCAACTTCCTTTGAATATGAGACATGCCTTATGGAAACGGTAGGATTTCAGCAGTGACATTAAGTGTATTGGATTAACAGAAAATATGCAATACGCATCATAACAAAATTAGACAGGTGCATAAATTTGGGCACCCAAACAGAGATATGACATCAATACTCAATTTGCTAATCTAACAGCCTGTAGACGCTGTCCTCCTATAGCCTTTGATGAGTGTCTGGATTCTGGATGGAGGTATTTCTGACCATTCTCTCCAGTTCAATAAAATTTGATGGCTGCCAAGTATGTACAGCCTGCTTCAAATCATCCCATTGATTTTCAATGATATTCAAGTCAGGGGACTGTGACAGCCATTCCAGAACATTGTACTTCTCCCTCTACATGAATGCCTTTGTAGATTTCCAACTGTGTTTTGGGTCATTGTCTTGTTGGAATATCCAACCCCTGCGTAACTTCAACTTTGTGACTGATGCTTGAATTCCTGAAGAATTTGTTGATATTGTGTTAAATTCATCAGACCCTCGACTTTAACAAGGGCCCCAGTCCCTGAACTAGCCACACAGCCACACAGCATGATGGAACCTCCACCAAACGTGACAGTAGGTAGCAGGTGTTTTTCTTGGAATGCGGTGTTCTTCTTCCGCCATGCAAAGCTCTTTTTGTTCTGACCAAATAACTCCATTTTTGTCTCATCAGTCCAAAGCCCTTTGTTCCAAAATGAATCTGGCTTGTCTAAATGAGCATTGGCATACAACAAGCGACTCTGTTTGTGGCGCGAGTGCAGAAAGGGCTTCTTTCTCATCACCCTTGGTGAGCGAAGCAAGCAGGGGGTGAACCCCCTATATAATTATAATATATAATTATTATAAATATATGTAATTATACTGTATGTACAGACTAAGTTGTGTATAAGACAATGGTAGATATATCATATATGGTGCCATATAATAGATAGATATGAATGAGGCTATACAAGAGATATATTTATATAAGGGTTTATATGAAAGAGAGATATGAAAGGAGCTATATAATAGATTCAGTTAGGTCCATAAGTATTTGGACAGAGATACAACTGTCATAAATTTGACTCTTTTCACCACTACGATGAATATGAAATGAAGATTGAAGTTTAGGCTTGCAGCTTTAATTTATGGTGTTTAACAAAAACATTGTAAGGGCCATTTAGAAAAGACAGCCATTTCTACACATGGTCCCAGGGGCTCATACGATATTTCTGTTAAACCGTTTGAATTAATGCTGAGAGCCTACATTTCAATTATCTTATTATTTCTTCATTTCAGATCCATTGTGGTGGCATATAGAGCCAAAATTATAAAAACTGTGTATAAGAGATTATTTAATAGATAGATAGACAGACTTTAATTTTAGTATAGATAGATTTTAATTTGTAGTATAGTAGACAGGGTTAGATAGATAGATAGATAGATAGATAGATAGATAGATAGATAGATAGATAGATAGATAGATAGATAGATAGATAGATATTAATTTTAGTATAGTAGGCAGGATTAGATAGATACATAGACAGACAGACATGAGGGTGTCCACATACTTTTGGTCATGTAGTCTATATACAGTAATACATATTTTTAATATGGTGGACTTGGCTGATATTTTTCTTAGAGCAACTGCACATTTTTTTATTATTTTATAAAGATTTTTGGTGATACAGTTTTAAATTTTTACCTGGGGGAAACCAATTAGAATTTAGATAGACAAACAAAAATATTGAAAGGCACAATAAAATGGATATATTTGAAAAATTCTTGGGGGCATTTTCAACAGTATTTGTTTACGTCAGGTGAAAATGCCAGCGTAGTGTGTGGACAGAAAGCAAAAACGGAGATAAATGTCAGCGTTTTATAAAAGAAAATGTAGTAGCGTGGACGGGACCTGAATATCTTTCTGCTTTAGTCACTGTGCTATAGCCAACATAGCAGCTCACTGTGCGGATCAAAGATGTAATGCACCCATTTATTCCTTTATTTAGCCTGCTTTTCCAGTTCAAGGTCATGGGGTGCAGGTGCCTATCCCGGCAGCATTAGACACAAGGCCAGAACCAACCCAGTTCACGGCAGAGAACACCAAAACTCAATCAGGCTGGGCCTTTTGGGATTCACCAGTCCACCTAACTGGCACACACACAACGGGACTCTGGAGCTGTGAGGTACTCAGCACTGTGCCACCTTCAAAGTGACCAATCTATCAAACTTAAAATTGGAAGTTGTTTTCCGGCCCATCTAGGACCCATTTTTTTTGGAGAATGCTAGTATTAATCTTTTACAATTAAAAAATCACACATACCTGTCCGTTATGGAGTCACAGATGGAAATGCGCTTCAAGTGTGTTTATACAACATGGAGCACAATAGCACAGTAAAATGTATTTCTCTGTTTTCTAACATGTAAATATTAAGACTTCCTGCAAATGCCACACACATCAGCACAACAAAATCAAGTCCTTTAGCTTCAAATAGTCCTTCCTCATTCTTTTCTATTCCTGAGTGAGAGCTGCCTTCTTAGCATGTGGGAAGTGACTATGCAGACCCCGGGCAAACATCAGTTCACAACAAAGTGCCAATTGCTTAAGCGGGTCAAGAGGCACTGGCCAGCAGCAGGCATAGTGAAAGCATGAAGATTAAAGAGGACGAGTGTTTCTGAAGACAAACTGTGGCAGCCAGGTGTGAGGACTTAATTGGTACCTCTCGCATTTGAAAAGGCTGAGGGGTTAAAGAGGGAGGGGAGCCATTTGGTGAGCAACTTGAAACAGAGAAGCAGGAGGGCTGCTCCTAATAAACGTCAGACCCCTCTGATTCTCTTGTGTTGTTATTTACACCTAAAATCAAGATGTCTGCAGCCAACTAAGGGATGGGTGGGTGTTCATCACCCTCCTAGGATTGTGCAATTCCTGACTTATTTAGAGAATACTTTGCAGAAGTGACCAGTCTGGTGCCCAGTGCAATTATTTGGTATTTAGATGACACCTCTATCCAAGGCAATTCACAAGATCAGGATCGACTACAACTGTTTAGAATAGGGATTTGAGTTCAACCTCAGGCAGATTAAGTCACTTGCTCAGGATCCTGCAGTGAACCAGAAACCAGTTTTTGGAGATTTAGTCACTTCACTACACTGCTTTATGCTGTACTGTATTTCTTATGGTAATAACAATAAAGCTGGGGTGCAATCCACATGCAAATTGTCTGCCTGCATGGGATTTGCACACTTGTCCCAGGTTTGTGTGGCTTTTTCCTAAATCCCCTGGTATCCAACCAAATACCATGGTGGGCATGTTTGGTGAAGTTGGGCCTTTCCTAAGTGAATACGCCCAGTGATGGAGTATCTATCTATCTATCTATCTATCTATCTATCTATCTATCTATCTATCTATCTATCTATCTATCTATCTATCTATCTATCTATCTATCTATCCTGCCAACTACACTATTTCTATCTATCTAATCCTGCCAACTACACTATTTCTATCTATCTATCCATTATCCAACCCACTATATCCTAACTACAGGGTCATGAGGGTCTGCTGGAGTCAATCCCAGCCAACACTGTGCGCAAGGTAGGAAACAAACCTCAGGCACAGTGCCAGCCCACCACAGGGCACACACACAGTCACACACCAAGCACACACTAGGGACAATTTAGAATCGCCAATGCACCTAACCTGCATGTCTTTGGACTGTGGGAGCACCTGGAGACATGGGGAGAACATGCAAACTCCATGCAGGGAGGACCCGGGAAGCGAACCCGGGCCCCCTTACTGCGAGGCAGCAATGCTACCAATGTGCCACCGTGCCACCCTAATCCTGACTACTAAACTAAAATTAATATCTATCCATCATAGACATTAATCCATTAATCTATCATCCATCAATTCATTACCTGAACCCACTTGTCCTATTTGAGGTCACATGGTAGCCATCCAAATACCATGGTGGGCATGTTTGGTTAAGTTGGGCCTTTCCTAAGTGAATGCACCCTGTGATGGAGTATCTATCTATCAATCTATCTATCTATCTATCTATCTGTCCTTGCCAACTATACTAAAATTAAACTCCATCTATTGTGATAGATGTGATGGGTGAACTGGTGTCTGACTGGGATGAATATGGTGCCTTATGTGGCCAGGAAGCCATTATGGAAGAACAGCACAGATGGGTGTTCCCCCTGGCCATAGTGGTTCTTATTTCCTTTCCCAGTCAGAGAAAAGATATAATGAATGGACTGGGGAGAGTGCTTGAGGAGAACAGTTCGTACCCCAGTATAACAGGTGCCAGTGTTCCTCTGGTGTAGCCCCAGTTTGGACACCTGTAGGGTTGCATGGTACTTGTAATTTGGGATGGCAGCCCTGTTGGAGTTTGTGGGTGTTGCCAGAGAGTGCTGACGAGGGAGGCCTCCATTGTTTCCTTGAGGAATACAGTAAGAGTAAAATGGGTGTACTGACAGCTGAGACGTTTCATGCAGTGGAGAGGCAGAGAGACGTGACAGTGACAATAGGTGCTCTTTGCATTTAACAGTATGGACACAAATATTTAAAAATAAAGAGCAATTAAATACAAAACAGTAATAGAAATCAATACAAATTGACCTCCAGCACAGTACTCTAGCAAGAATAACATTTTATTATGTTGTGCTCTGTGTTTGTCTGTTTAGCTCAGATCCACACCATGTCAGTTGTTCTTGGGCACCAAACGCTGCTCTGCTCTCTTCTTTCTATTGTAAGATGCACTGTGATGGACAGTACTTACCATGAAGATAAAAATATAATTAAGATAAAAATGTAATAAAAATAAATGTGGAGCACTAAGTCAGTTGAGCCAAAGTACTGGCCTGCTTGACGTGACCCACCTTTTCATGCTCTTTCACGCTCTACAGGCCTTCATGCCACAGCAACACTGAGGATTTCTCATGAACGTTGCTTTCTCCTCATATTGTTAAAAGGTGACACTGTCCTTTAAATGATGAGTCATTATGAAGACTTGCAAGCGCGTAGATGTCACTGTTTTAATTCAATATAAACGTTTTTTGGATTGCAGTGCTGTTGCTTTTTTTCCCGATGTAACTGGACAGACCAGGCAGTGGAAGCTCTAAACGTATCCAATTGTATCTCAAATGGAATATTTTTGTATTTAAAAATGGCACTAGCACCACGATTACATGCAACAGTCAAACGGAGTTCTCCTGTGGAAAGAACGTCCATTCATTTACCGCAGAAACCGTAGCTGGGCCGCTAGTGCATTACAGGACCTCAAAGAGCAGGGGTTAAGATTTCATTTAATAATACATAAATGAATCAATAGATCTGTTTAATTACGACTGTGTTGTAGTACTGGGATACAAAAGACAAAAAAAAAAAGATTTTAAACTGTACAAGTAGTAGCATGGATTCAATTCCACTCATGCGTGGTTCTGTTTTCTGCAGCCACTTCCACATCCTCAGCGTCTGCAGAGCAGGTGACGTGTCTCCACTGATGCGTCTACTTTCCTTCATCCCATAAGCTCCTGGGCCAAAAGAAAGTGACAGCTGAGACTAGCTAAAGGGGGCTTGCCTGCTATTTAAGGACCCCTCTGCTCCGTCCTCGACTGACTCTGCAACCGGCACAGTGAGGCCACTTTCTCTGGAATTCCTCACAAGGGCGAGGCTCACCCATGAAAGCAGCTTTCAGTTTCATCCCAGACTGATATTGTCCAATTCTTTGCTTTCCTTCTTACACACTGGTATTCAAATTGTGAGTTCTTCAGTATTTTCAGTCCAATGCTTGTCAGCCTTTTCACAGTTAAATATGGAGATGCAGCAACTGAAGGATGGCACCATTTTTAGAGCACAGTGCCCCTGTCACCACACTGGGGTATTGAGACCCCCATTCAGACCATTTGCCGATGCGCTCGCCTCTCTTGTGTATTAGCAGCTAAGCGAGTTTCTCTCCCCTCGGAGGTTTCATTTTGCCGATGTGCTTGCCTCTCTTGTGTATTAGCGGCCAAGCAAGTTTCTGTCCCCTCGGAGGTTTCGTTTTGCAGATGTGCTCGCCTTGCTTTGTTTTGCCGATGCGCTCGCTTCACTTGTATATTAGAGGCTAAGCGAGTTTCTCTCCCCTTGGAGGTTTCGTTTTGCCGATGCGCTCACCTCGCTTGTATATTAGCATCTAAGTTAGTTTCTCTCCCCTCAGAGGTTTCGTTTTGCTGACACGCTCGCCTCGCTTGTGTATTAGCGGCCAAGCGAGTTTTTCTCCCCTCGGAGGTTTCGTTTGGCCGATGCGCTCACCTTGCTTGTGTATTAGCGGCCAAGCAAGTTTCTATTCCCTTGGAGGTTTCGTTTTGCCGCTGTGCTTGCCTCGCATGTGTATTAGCGGCCAAGTGAGTTTCTGTCCCCTCGGAGGTTTCCTTTTGCCGATGTGCTCGCCTCGCTTGTGTATTAGCGGCCAAGTGAGTTTGTGTCCCCTTGGAGGTTTCGTTTTGCTGATGTGCTCACCTCACTTTGTTTTGCCGATGCGCTTACCTCACTTGTGTATTAGCAGCTAAGCGAGTTTCTCTCCCCTTGGAGGTTTCATTTTGCCGACGTGCGCACCTCACTTGTGTATTAGCGGCCAAGGGAGTTTCTGTCCCCTCGGAAGTTTCGTTTTGCCGATGTGCTCGCCTCACTTGTGTATTAGCAGCTAAGCTAGTTTCTCTCCCCTCTGAGGTTTCGTTTTGCCGATGTGCTCGCCTCGCTTGTGTATTAGCGGCCAAGCGAGTTTCTCTCCCCTTGGAGGTTTCGTTTTGCCGATGCACTCGCCTCGCTTGTGTATTAGCGGCCAAGGAAGTTCTGTCCCCTCGGAGGTTTCGTTTTGCCGATGTGCTCGCCTCGCTTTGTTTTGCCGATGCGCTCACTTCGCTTGTGTATTAGCGGCTCAGCGAGTTTCTCTCCCCTTGGAGGTTTCGTTTTGCCGATCCGCTCTCCTCGCTTGTGTATTAGTGACTAAGTGAGTTTCTGTCCCCTCGGAGATTTCGTTTTGCCGATCTGCTTGCCTCGCTTGTGTATTAGCGGCTAAGCGAGTTTCTTTTCCCTCGGAGGTTTCGTTTTGCCGATGCGCTCGCCTCACTTGTGTATCAGCGGCTAAATGAGTTTCTCTTTTCTCGGCAATTTTACTTTGGCGACAGAGCCGCTTTCTTTCAACGTCATGCTGTAGCCTCGCACTTCCGGGCTGGACAGACAGACACACACAATTCCACGCATAGATGTTTATATATAAGATAAGTGGGTATAGGATATGAAGTTTTTCACGTCGGATACAGAGAGAGTTTGGACCTGCCACTGAACCCGAGACACTTGTCTTTGGGAGAGATGGGAAGAACTCGCAAATGTCACACAAGCACTGACTAGACTGGCATTTGAGCCGAGTGGCCTAAAACCGCGTAGAAGCAGCATTAACCATGGCCCCGTTCTAAGTGTACATGTTGTCTCAAAGAGGCACTATGGGAGCACGGTGGAGGTCTGCTCATGAGCGTGACACAGTGCTTTTTAGCTTCTCTTTCTCTCCCAGGCCTAGAGAGGAGGAGGAGGAGGAGGAGGAGACCTCCATAGATCTGTGACGACGCTTCCGGTTGTCCCGCTATATCAAAAATGATGCAATCAGAAGATGGCATTCATTCATTGATCTGCATCTGGCGGAACAGGACCCCCTGTAGAAGCAACCAAAACCGCATCACTGGAATGGTCCCATACAGCTTTATTTTGGCATTCATTTTTTTTTTATTTTATGAGCATCCTTGCTATTAAATGGGAATCTCATTGAGGACCCAACCCTTTGTTTTGTCCCATTTCCTTGCATCCCTCAGAATATAAATACTTAAAGTGCTGTTTCCTTCTGAATTGTAGTCTTTAATGAAGGATTCTGCAGTAGATCAGGATCTGGTCTCACACATTCAGAATCTTTAGTTGTCATCAGTGGCAGATTTACGGGCAACTCGAGCAGACAAGCTGGGGTGGCATTTTTCTGGAGGCACCCACAATAAAAAAATTCAAATTGGTGATTACAGCCTGAGACGGTCAATCCACTAGGGGCGCCGTTTATGAAAGTTAAGGGCCACACGCTCTGTAAATCCCATGTTATGTACAAAGAGGGACGCCAATTATGAAATCGCGTGAAAGTGTGACGGAGGGAGACTTGGGTTGTCAAAGTCTAGTAATACTATTGGCATGCACTCTGCCAGTCCCTTGGTATGTACTCAGAAGGACACCATTTATGTAACTCAACTGCAGACTCCAAGGAAGACCATGGCCATGACCAACCACGACCAATGGCTAAAGTCTAGCAATACTGGTTGCATGCCATTTATGAAACCTAAGGAGCACACGCTCCATAAATCCCGTGCTACATACAGTACACAGAGGAATGTCAATTATGTGTGTGAAAACATGGGCTCTGGCCAACTGAGGAAGACTAGGATGGTCAAAATTTAGTAATACTGTTGGCATGCACTCCGCCAATCCCTTGGTATGTACTCAGAAGGACACCCACCGAGGAAGACAATGGCCATGACCAACCACGAAGGTGGCTGAAGTCTAGTGATACCGTTTGCATGCCATTTATGGAAGCTAAGGGGCACATGCTCCATAAATCCTGTGTTACATACACAGAGGAACGTCAATTATGTGTGTGAAAACATGTGCTCTGGCCAACTGAGGAAGACTAGGATGGTCAAAGTCTAGTAATACTGTTGGTATGCACTCCGCCAATCCCTTGGTATGTACTCAGAAGGACACCCTCCGAGGAAGACAATGGCCATGACCAACCATGACCAATGGCTGAACTCTAGTACTACAGTTTGCACTCCATTTATGGAAGCTAATGTGAATGTGCTCCATGCACCATGTGGTATGTACAGAGCGGGATGTCATTTATATAACTAAAGGGACACCAAGGGGGACGAGATTGTCAAAGTCTAATACCCGTATTGGTCACAGAGGGGTCCTATCCCAATGTCCCCCCAGCCTAGGGCTCCAAATGGGCTTGAATTAGCACTGGTTGTCTGGAGTTTGCATGCTTTCCCTCTGTTGGTGTCTGTCCCACAGGTTCTCTCATTTGATTTCCACATCCCCCAAAGACGGATATGTTAAGTTAATTGTGATTCCAAATGGCCGTGTCTGAGGGTGTGTGTGTGTGTGAGTGAGTGTGAGCGGAACTGAGGCCCAATTCGGACATGTTTCTTGCACCCATTGCAGCTGGCACCCTGCAACCTCGAATTCTGCTGATTTGAAAGTGTTCTGTTATACAATGCTGTAAAGAAAGACCCCAAAGCCCTGGACAACGCCATCGCCTCCTGTTGTCTAATAATATAAATTGTTCAAGCTGGGGATGCAGCAGGCGATTCCAGAACTGCTTGCTTGACTGCTAAAAACGAGTTGCAGAGAGCAGGCCTACTGCACAGTTGTTATCTTGGAGGATAACTGCTACGTTACTCCCAAAACTTTGAAGCCAAGTGCTTCATTAATCTATTTGAAGTGGGGGCTCATCCTGCCGAGTGAGAAAATAAGAATGACTGGCACAGAGACAGGTCACACCAGCTGCACACACCGGTCAGGAGTTCAGCCTTTAAAGCTGGGAAACTCGGTGCAAAGAAGGCAGAAGGCAGAAAGAAAAACAAGCGGGGGTCACCCGCACCGTGTCAATCAAGGATGGTAAGAGGGACCATTTGGGACAACTTTCACCCGTCTGCCAGCCAATATGCAGCTGGGTTAACATACTGGGCGGTGTGGCCCTCTCTAAACAAAATAGAAAAGTCGCCACCCTTGTGCCATACACACACTTCCGAATTGACATTGTAAGTGTTAACAATGAACAATGCCCGTGTTATTATAAGAAACTTTTGTTCAGCCTCACATGGCAATAACTGCATTTTTAACTTTTTATTAATCCAACAGAGTTTAACACCCTCAGGGGCCGATCTACCAACAGGGCATTCTGGGTACGTGACGGCGAGGGGCCTTTTCACCGATCCACTGCCCCCCCATCCCACACTTGATGAAACAATCGAGTGTCCCCATACCGAAATGACCAAGGGGGGCAACCCTCACTCGATTGAATGATTGGGGGTCCGCACACCAAAACAATGAAGGAGGGCCCTGAAGCAATAAACGACCGAGTGTCCATGCACAGCACTGTTACAAGTATGATCACCTCTCTGCTAAGGAGTGAAGTCACCCAGGGGTCTGTGGGGGTTTTAATTCAGCCTTGGACATGCTGTATGTGTTAGGGGGGCTGCTGCCTCACAGTAGAGCTTGAATAGCCAGCCCCGGCACTGCCTGCTAAGAGTTTACATGTTCTCTCAGTACATCTGAGGGGTTTTTCTCCATTTATTCCAAATCACAGTGATATGTCTGTTAAATTAGGGAGTCTGAATTGGCCGGGTATAAGTGAGTGTGTGTGTGTGTGAAAAACATAGCAAATGGGCAGAACCCCATGGCACCAGGAATCCATCCTGGGACACAAGTTGTCTTGGACGGGTTCCATACTGGTGCCTTATCTAGGGGGTCCTTCCTCCTTGTCCCCATGCATGCTATGACAAGCTCCTCCAGCATCCCCAGGACCCTGCAAAAATGGACGGATGATTATGATGGATTCCTGATAGATAGATAGATAGATAGATAGATAGATAGATAGATAGATAGATAGATAGATAGATAGATAGATAGATAGATAGATAGATAGATAGATTTCCTATATTTCCGATAGAATGGCCTATCAATGAGTTTTTAAGTTTTTTATGGATCAATATTCCAATAATAGTGTCAACTATGAATTTCACAATTACAAATGTAAAAGATTAATACTAGCTTAGAGAGATAGATATTTATTTTAGTAGAGTAGGCAGGATTACATAGATAGATAGATAGATAGATAGATAGATAGATAGATAGATAGATAGATAGACTTTCATTTTAGTATAGTAGGTCAGGATTAGATAGATAGATAGATAGATAGATAGATAGATAGATAGATAGATAGATAGATAGATTTCCGATAGAATGGCCTATCAATGCGTTTTTAAGTTTTTTATGGATCAATATTCCAAAAATAGTGTCAACTATGAATTTCACAATTACAAATGTAAAAGATTAATACTAGCATAGAGAGATAGATATTTATTTTAGTAGAGTAGGCAGGATTACATAGATAGATAGATAGATAGATAGATAGATAGATAGATAGATAGATAGATAGATAGATAGATAGATAGATAGATAGATAGATATTACTTTAGTATAGTAGGCAGGATCCGATAGATAGATAGATAGATAGATAGATAGATAGATAGATAGATAGATAGATAGATAGATAGATAGATAGATAGATAGATAGATAGATATTACTTTAGTATAGTAGGCAGGATCCGATAGATAGATAGATAGATAGATAGATAGATAGATAGATAGATAGATAGATAGATAGATAGATAGATAGATAGATTTCCGATAGAATGGCCTATCAATGCGTTTTTAAGTTTTTTATGGATCAATATTCCAATAATAGTGTCAACTATGAATTTCACAATTACAAATAACCGCCCTTTATTATTACCACCCATATTTTAAAACATTTTTCCAAAGTGGAGCAGCAGAGTAAGAGACTTGGCCCACATCTGAATCATTTTCTGTAATAATAAACTAAGTTGTCAGCAAAGCCTGAAACACAATAGACTGGGAGCTGCCACCAGTTCTATTTCTGCTAACCGCGCTTTCAGTTATACAGAAACCCCGGTAAACACTGCAGCGGAGGAATGTGCACATATAAGCAAAGCACACTGAGAAGGGCTGCTTTTAAAATAGATACACAAGTGGCTTCTTTGATGCTGATGGGAAAGTTTATGCCTCACAGCCAACTGTAAACTAAGTGCTGCCTACGTTTAAAAATCACAACAATGTAGGTAAGTTCGGAAAAAGAAAACGTCTTAATTAAATGAGATCTGGATTTAGTGTTATTCTAATATGAGACTTTAAGCAATCCAAAAGAAGAAATCGTCTGAAAACATCCCAAACAAACCCCAGATAAGAGTCAAATACATGTGAAGTTCCTCTGTTCTGATGAAAACTTACGCAAACTAGAGTAAAAAAAAATTGGAAATCTCAGTGAGCCTTCATATTAAGTACAATGATCCTCAGTATAGTACAGTAGTTAAAATAGTTAAAAAATGTATCAGTTTAGAGAAAAAAAATAGTGGCTAAGCATGTTAACCACTAATTTCCTTTGACTAGTCCTTACTAAAAATTAAAAAGAAAAACAAAAAAAAAATAAAATAAAACAAAACAAAACAAGATATAATAACAAAACTCTGCAGTGGGTTATTTAAATTAAAACGGCCGTACTGAAGATGCATCATTTTCTCCAGAATACCTGCCTCCTTTTATTCTCCTGTTTTGTTAGCAGCTTATCTAATTTAGAGCTGTGGAAAGCTGATGCGTACCATCATGGGGGCATATTATGGCAGGAGCAAGTAGGTCTCTGTATGTGTGCGTGTGTGCGTTCATACATACTATACAGTGTGTAAACATACACACACACACATTGTATAGTACATATGTATACACACACACGCACACACACACACACACACACACATTATATATATATATATATATATATATATATATATATATATATATTTCACACATGAATAACATGTATCACTACTAATGTTTGTGAAAGTTTGCGTGTGTATATGTTGTCAAGCATATAGGATTAGTAGGAATTTAAAAGGCTTGTGTATTGTCAAATATCCCACCCCAAGTCAAGAGGGTGAACTCTCTTCCACTAATCTGGTATATATTTCAGAGGAGTTTTGGTTTGCTATAATATAATTTTATTTATTGAGTTTCTGTAAACAGGCAAATTTCCCCTAGATACAAATAAAGTTCTATCTCTCTATCATATATTGCCTTTTCTACCCATCCATCAATCTAATAACTACCATCCTCTTCCTCCTTGGCAGATGTGCCCCTGCCTCTGCTGCTCTCCCAACTCCAAGCTTCTCTGACTGTGTAGCAAATCACACTCAAATCTGGTGGAATCTGAAGTAAAGTAGCAGAATGCTGCTGCTGCCTCCCAGTGGACTGGGGGAAATAGGGCTTCTTTTGAAGCTGGTGGAGTTTGTGTGTTCTCGCATATATATTATATATATATTATATATATATATATATATATATATATATATATATATATATATATATATATATATATATATATATATATATACATGTACACATATATACATATACACACACATATATATACTATGTATACTGTATATATACATACATATACATACATACATATATATATATACATACACACATATACACTCATGCACACACATATATTATTGTGGTGTGTAATTTAAATGAAGTTAAAGGCTGCGTAAATATGTAAAGAACAATAGACTTCTGTAGAGATGCCCTTCGGTTAAACGTTTCACTGCGCTGTAACCCAAATCCGGCAGAGCTCAACTGTCACCTGCCCTGCACACTTCAAACCAGGTCATGAAATGACTTCATAGCGCAGGGCTTGAATTCAGTGGTTAAGAAGCTACCGACTTGCCACAGAGATTCAGTGACAGCTTCAAGGTGAATCTGGCCGCACATCAAAGCCCCCCGAAGACACGAGCGAACAATAGCGTGCAGGTATTATTTTCTGGAGCCCACTAAAAGGCTTCCAAATTTTTGTCGCATGACTAAGCGTTTCGCCAACCCAAACACATCGGACCCTAAAAGAGAAATGTGACGTCACTTTGCACGAGTCACACAACATGTCCGTTTCACTTTCTTATTAGTTCCATGTGGCTCCGATGATATTTATAAAATTGATTCATAATGAAATTTGAAACCCTATAATTACCAGAGATCAAGGGTCTCATCTTTAAGTAAGTAATAAAAAGGGAATGCCAGCATAACCAGAAAGCTGAGAATTAACTGTTACGTGACACAGGGTGAGGGGCTTCAAGTAACAAGCGACACACACACACACACACACACACGTACAAGTCTTCGAACAGTGGGGGCCCCTCGGATGTTCCTCCTGGTTGTCATTACCGTTGTTTCATATTGGAGCAATTTTATTCTGCGGGAAAGCGGTGACGTGGTGCATGTTGATCAGACGTGCCATAAAGGACTTCATGATGCCCTCTGTGCATGTGACGTTAAATTTGAACGTTGACTTTAAAATACCTGAAAATACTCAGTTAAATGCCAAACACACATACTGGAAGAGATCCTGCTACAAAAAAAGTTAAATAAAAAACCCGATCATGCAGGAGCTTACAGTGCCCTGGGAAGAGCGTATATGGAGAAAGCAAATGAGATGAAATGCGCAAAGTACCAGGAACTGGGGGAAAAGTGCCACTTTCTAAGCCCTTGGAGGTGGACTGTAGAGGGTCCAGAGGACGGTCACTCTGCAAAGTCTTCAATCAACTGGGCATTACAGGAGAGGCAAGGAGGAGGGCCATTAAATCCGTCAGTGAAGCAGCAGAGAATGCCAGGAGGTGAGAGGGCTGATCTGTGGGTGGCGGCTACTGGGATGCAAGTCGGCTCCTGATCAACCCCCGGCTGGGTCACCTGAGTAGGGGTGTCTGATGTTGAAAGACCACCCGTAACACCCCATGACCCCAGGAAACATCACTGAAGATGCGTCCCAGGACATCTAGAAGATGTATCTTACACAAATTACCTTCTCTAAAAAATGTAAAGATTAAGGTTGCAGTCTACACATATTAAACGTTCTCCAAATCTCACTATTCAATATACACAACATCAAAGCCACCTGGCTAATATTATATATCCCCCCCCCCCCCCCCCCCCCCCCAGCTTTTATGAATCCCATACCAAATGATATATAAGATAGACATATACACTGCATTTGTCCTTCCAACAAATGGCACATTACAAACATTGTTATTAATAAAATGCATTGCATGTGTCATTCCAACAGATGGCGCATCAGAGACATTAACACTGTTTGCAATTGCAATGCATTTTATTACTAACAATATTTGCAATGTGCCATCTGTTGGAATGATAAAATACAATGCGTGTTTCTGTCATAAGCCATTTGGAAATCATAAAAGCAGTGTTATTGTTTGTGATGTGCCAACTATCAGAAAGACAAATGCAATGCATTTTATTACTAAGGATGTTTGTCGGAATATTTTTTTGGAATGATAAAATGCATGTCTTTGTTATATGACATTTGGTATGGAATTCGTAAAAGCAGTGTTAATGTCTGTGATGCGCCATCTATTGAAATGGCAAATGCAATGCATTTTAATATTACAAATGTTTCTGATGTGCCATCTGTTGGAATGACAGATACAATGCATGTCTCTGTTATATAACAATGAGTACGGGGTTTGTAAAAGCAGCGTTAATGTTTGTGATGTGCTATCTATTGGAATGACAAATGCAATACATTTTATTAATAAAATGTTTGTGATGCACCATCTGTTGGAAAAACAGAGCAACCAGACAGACACAAACACAGACACTTTTATTAAGATGGATAGTGTTTTCTATTCAAGAACTTGTAATTTTGTTAGTTTGTAGAACATAATGTTTTAGGTTTACCTGAATGATGACAACATTATGTCAGCACAAATGCTGGCTCCTTTTACATTTACTTATTTGGCGGATGCCTTTATCCATCCATCCAGTATCCAACCCGCTACATCCTAACTACAGGGTCACGGGGATCTGCTGGAGCCAATCCCAGCCAACACAGGGTGCAAGGCAGGAAGCAAACCCTGGGCAGGGCGCCAGCCCACCACAGGGCACACAAACACATGCACACACCAAGCACACACTAGGGACAATTTAGGATCGCCAATGACATCTAACTTGCATGTCATGAAACCGGAGCACCCAGAGGAAACTCACGCAGACTCGGGAAGAACATGCAAACTCCACACAGGGAGGACCCGGGAAGCAAACCCAGGTCTCCTAACTGCGAGGCAGTAGCGCTACCCACTGTGCCACCGTGTCACCCTATGCCTTTATCCAGGATGACCAATTGGTTACAACTCTTTTTTCAATTGGAGAGCAGGCAGGTCATGGTCACACTGTGTCACAACCTCAGGGTTTGAAGTCCAACGCCTTAACCACACTGCCTGTGCTTTTCTGAGTTTGTGTCCCCTAACTCAGTGTCCCCCCAACTCAGTGTCCCCCATGTTGTATTTGTTCAGACCCTGCAAGTCTCAGCTGGATCAAGAGAGTTCAGTACAGGTTGGATGGATCGATCACCTATTCACTTCTAACATAATGTGTGTCCTGTACTGGTGTAGTAAAAACAATTACATTTCAAAAACAAATATGAATATAAATCAACTTCTTCTTCTTCTATTGGCTGCTCGCCACAGCGGATCACCTCGTTCCATACAACATGAATATAAGTCAACAGAAACCTAAATTGAACATTTAAGACAGTAAGGCAGCATCACCCCTTATGGGGTCCTAAGTAATAAGGCCTGCAGAATGTAAGTATGCACTAAGATTTAATGACGACAACAGTCTGCTGGGCAGATGTGGACTTAGCTTTGAGGGTCCATTTGCCAATAAACCCTTCAAGGTCTGCCCCCTGTTGCTCTTGTGAAACGCTGTCACTTTCCAGAGACACCAAGAAAGGAGGAATGTCAGGAAATCGGCTCCTTTTAAAAACGCAAGAGTTTAAAAAAAAAAAAGCCAGGGCTGATGCGTTTCAAAGGAAAACTCATCTTGTGATGGCCAGTAAATTATAAGAAACGAGTCACAGATCAGAGGGGGCTCGAGGAGGAAATCTGGTTCCAATATGCCGCTTCCTGTGAGAGCAGGAAATAGCCTTCATTCTGTAAGTCGAACAAAGAGCTTGTGTGAGCCATGGCTGTGGGCTGTGACTTTGGAGGGCTCCCTGGAGTCTTGCCGGCTTCTCTTAATTCAATTAGGTTAGTTGGGGGTCCTGGGAGGTAGTCTCTCTCTTCTCATGTATTCAATTAGAGGAATATTAGGCTGATGTGAAGAAGAGAACGCCAGTTTAACTCTCTGAGAAAGGAGGGACACAAAGCTTCTGTTAGCCAGCAATAACCTGATCAAAGATGCCTGAACTCCGCTACAATGAGGCCGCAGAAAACGGAAAGAGGACAATTAACCTGCAAAATAATTCAGGAATATTTACGTATTATTAGATGGATGTGTGTGTGTGCGCCCTGTGGTGGGCTGGTGCCCTGCCCGGGGTTTGTTTCCTGCCTTGCGCCCTTTGTTGGCTGGGATTGGCTCCAGCAGACCCCCGTGACCCCGTAGTTAGGATATAGCGGGTTGGATAATGGATGGATGGATAGAAAGTTGAGTAAATAAACAGATTCTTTGTGTAGTGGAAAAGTGATCTGTGACAACAGAAAAAAACTTTTAAGAAAGTTAAAGCAAATGGGTTTCCATCTTAAAGACAAAAGGGACCACCCCATGGGGAGTGGTCATGTTTTATTATCGCAGAGCATTTCATGTGGCTTTTCTTGTACTGAACGACAGAAAATGATTATTTAGTGTCAAAAAGAATCTGGATCTATGCAAAGCGACCTAAACTATTTACAAATATAAAACACAGAAAGTGTAGAGTAGGCATAAATTAAGAAAGCCTGGCAGCAAAATCCAGCAAGTGTGTCGGTGTGATATTGCAGAGCACTAACCACTTTGACTCCCATTCGGGATGTAAACAGTCAGATGGTGCTGGGAATAGTCACACATAAAATAAAATAAATACAGTGCATCCGGAAAGTATTCCCAGCGCATCACTTTTTCCACATTTTGTTATGTTACAGCCTTATTCCAAAATGGATTAAATTCATTTTTTTCCCCAGAATTCTACACACAACACCCCATAATGACAACGTGAAGAAAGTTTACTTGAGGTTATTGCAACTATCACACATGTGAGTCAGAGGACGTCCTTACGGGATCAATCAAGGTATGTGATGACCCTTCGGGACAAGAGGGGGGCGCTGTGGCTAACTTTCTCTTCTCCTTCTCTCCCCGCAGGACCAAGAAACCACCCCAGTGAGGGCACTTAGCCCCATCCCTTCCGTTTTGTGCACCACAAGAAGCATGTCTGCCCAGAAGGAGGCATCATTTCCACAAGGAGCTTTCTGCTGGACGGAGCTCCTCTGATCAACCCTTATCATGACAGCCAAAAAGCTTGTTAATGATAGTTTTATCCGAGATGCTATTTTTGCTTTGTTACCTAAAAGTCTTGTTTTTTTGTTGTGAACCAGCATTAAGCGGGATAGCCCAGTGGGTGTCCCAAATTTTCTTCTGTTGCTCTGACCTGCACCACCTTGCAGACCTTCTCCAGCCCTCCGTGTCCTGCTCTCCACAAACTGCTCAGCAGTCCAGGGCTGCCCAACATTTCCTCCATCGTCTACCCTCCTCCTGATTCGCCGATCACCTTCTCTCGGTTTCCGTTCTTCGTTCCGTTCTTTGTCTTTTTTTTTTTCTCCTGCGTTCACCCCACTCCCTTTTAAAGGAATCATTTGGGTCGTTTGATATCTTTGTAAGGGGTCTGTTATTGATGATTGATTCTACTTCACACATCACTGTTTGGAGACTTTTAAGCTCAGTTGGTGTCTACCTAATTACTGTGTCGCTTTTGGTCAGCAATCACTTATCATCTCTTCTGCCTGCATCATGAGTCCTGCACCAACACGGGATGTGCCACCACTAAAAAGGATTAAATAATTAAAAACTAATTTGCACTCCTCCTTCACCTTTTTGCCCATAACGTATTTGTGGTGTCGTTGATGGCCGGGGTCCTTGCACAGCGGGGACACCTCTTTCTTGGAAGGACCGGGGGAACAAATGTGGACCTCCCCTGGAACGCTAGATGGCAGCTGCCCCCTCGGACTCCCGTAGGGCTTCATGGGAGATGGAGTTTGGAACCGGGGGTGCCGCTAGGGGTGGTGCTGCAGCTGTTCCTGAGCCCGTGTGGGCTGTTTTTCCGCCACACCCGGAAGTGCTGCCAGCAGTGGGGCAACGAGCACCTAAAGCACTTCCGGGTAATAATAATAATAATAATTCTTTGCATTTATATAGCGCTTTTCCCCCTACTCAAAACGCTCAGCAATTGCAGGTTAAGGGCCTTGCTCAAGGGCCCAACAGAGCAGAGACTCTTTTTGGCATTTACGGGATTCAAACCAGCAACCTTACGATTGCCAGTGCAGATCCCTAGCTTCAGAGCCACCACTCCGCCTCCGCCTTATATAAGGGGCCAGCGGGCATTACCCGGTGAGCCAGAGTCGGGAGAAGGGAGACAAAGCTTGCTGAGGAGGAGTGGAGGAGAATAAGAAAAGAAAAGAAGGAAAGGAATTAATTTATTGTGTGTTGTATTTGTGCGAACGGGGAAGGCGTTGCCCACAAGTAAAGAAACAAAATAAAAAAACACTTGTACTTCTATAAGTGCGCCTCCTTCGTCTGTCTGTGTCGGGTTGGGGGGCTAGCTCGCCCCTTACAGTTGTCACAGTGGATTTTCACATTTGTGGGGACCCCTGTGTGAATCACAAGAGAGGCCTGTATTAATATGCTATGGAAGGGGGGATGTTGAGGGAGGCCCACTAGTGAGCTTGCCCCCCCCCCCATTTCAAATCCCCTACTCCGCCACTGTACTCAAGTACAGTCGACCCTTGATATACAACCGGCCTGACATGCGAACAACTTGATTTACGACCAAAATTTTTGTTTTGATTTATGACCAACATCTTGCGTTACGACCCAAATGCGGTCACGTGTATCCGCTTGCGCGATTGTAAACAAACAGCCGAGAGCGTTCGTAACCATCAGTTGGAGCCCAGATACATGTGTTTGTGGACGTAATTGCGGTCAGTGCAGTGATTTATATAATTGTTTTCGATAATTGCTAAGGAAGAGAAGGTAACGAAGGTAAAGAAAGTGATCACAATTGAAACGAAGAAGGAAATTGTGCGGAAATATGAGAGTGGCGTTCGTGTGACCAATCTCGCTAATAAGTACAGCATGTCGAAATCCACCATCTCGACAATTTTACAAAGAAAAGACTTGTATAAGGAGGCTCCTTCCAAACAGTAACCACCTTCCATTTCATTCTCCTCCTCCTCCCTTCCTGCAGCCCAAAGATGTCAAATTAAATGGTGAGTACAGTATGAAATTGTTGTTTCTGGTAGGCTAGGCACTTTTTATTACTTTTTGGTTAGTACATTAGAAAAATTATTGGTGTTTTGGTAAATTATGTACATTATACAATCCTTTTTTATTATGAAAAGGTTAAGTAAGTGTTGCTGTGGGAGGTTCGGAATGCATTATGGGAATTTCCATTATTTCTTATGGGAAAAATAGTCTTGATTTACAACCAACTTGAGTTACAGCCAGCCCTCGCGAACAAATTAGTTCGTAAGCCAAGGGTCCACTGTATACATTTTCTCAAAACTTCATCAAGTCAAAGTGTTTCTCCTTCATTACTACCCAACACTGCACTTCTGTTTCACATTTTGGGTGCCCTATGCCTGTTGCACGGCACTGCGTTCTGCCTGGCAACCCATTACAGTATATAAAACACCTTTTGGAATGTATGTTAGTACTGTAAAGAATTATTTTATAAACTCCCACTTTATTCGATCCAGAATTTCTAAAGCAACTTCAGGAGATTTTTTTTTTTGCAGATGCAGCTTAATGACTGCACACTTAATCCTGTCAGTTGATAAAACCGTCTGGAGCTATTACACTCATTAGACTGCAAAGGCATTTTAATCAAAGCCACCTTTGTGTTTAATAATCCCGCAGGCTTTTGTGGCGGGACGGGGTACAGTAAAGGCCGTGTGCTCCTCGAGACAGCGTACGACATGTAGGCACAGCTCCGAGGAGACCTGAGAACATTTCAAGCCAAAGTGGGACGTGTTTGACGCTCCTCAAATCAGATATAAACAAAAATGGCCTTGTTTGGCTAGCAATGTCACGTGTGCTGAGGGATCTATGCTTTCCTGACTGTGCGCCCCCTGAATGTTTACATTTAAAACCCCACTGATGGAGAGAAAAAAAAAACAACTGCGTAAGTTCTATTTAGGGAAACAGCTGTAAAGGAGAGCACAAGAGTGTAAGCCGGAAATAGGAAACGGGAGGAAAGCGCTGGGCCGCTCTGTTGTGACCGGAAATGCAGTATAATCAACAGCAAATCGGGACACCTTCCTCTGGGATTATAAAACAATAGTGCAATGAAAACCAGTTTGGGTAGCTGGGAGTCAGGTGGCACTGCGGGCAGAGAAGCTGAAGATTCAGTTCTGTGGGTTTCAAGAGGAAATCGCACTGCTTCACTGTTTTGATCTCATAAAAACATCACAGAGATCATCAAATGCTGGCAGTCATGGAGTAACTCCCTCCTCTGGTAGGCGCTTTGGTCTCAACGTACCAGAGTCCTGGGTAAAAAATCTCATGCCGGGGTTGAGAATGTATGTTCTCCCAGTGTCGCTGTGGCTTTTCCACTGGGTCCTTCAGCATTCCATTCACAAACTCAAAGATGTGCTGATTAAGTTAATGTAAGAAGACAAGACATTTGACAAACGAGAGGAGCCCATTCGGTCCATCGAGATCGTTTGTTTAGCTAATAGCTAAATCGTCCCAATATCTAATCCAGATACTTCTTCAAGATGCATCTTAAAAATTAAAATACAACTCACATCATGATGGTACACATCAGAATATAAGTAAGTTAACCAACAAGTGGAGACCCTTCAGTTCATCAGGCTTATTTGTTTGCCTAAGTTGTCCCAATGTCTAATCCAGTTACTTCTTAAAAATGAAAATACAACTCAGACAGTAATGTGACACAGCAGAATATAAGTAAGTTGACCAATGAGATGACGGCATTCGGTCCATCAAGATCATTTGTTTAGCTAATAGCTAAGTTGCCCCAATATCTAATCCAGATACTTCTTAAAGTCGCTACTTAAAAATTAAAATACAACTCACATCATGACGCTACACTTCAGAATATAAGTAAGGTGACCAATGAGAGGAGCCCATTCAGTCCATCGAGATTGTTTGTTTAACTAATAGCTAAGTTGTCCCAATATCTAACCCAGATACTTCTTAAAGATGATTCTTAAAAATTAAAATACAACTCACATCATGATGCTGCACTTCAGAATACTGTATAAGTAAGTTGACCAACAAGAGTAGCCCATCTGGTCCATCGAGATCGTTTGTTTAGCTAATAGCTAACTTGTCCCAATATATAATCCAGTTACTTCTTCAAGATGCATCTTAAAAATTAAAATACAACTCAGATCATGATGGTACACATCAGAATATAAGTAAGTTAACCAACAAGTGGAGACCCTTCAGTTCATCAGGCTTATTTGTTTGGCTAAGTTGTCCCAATGTCTAATCCAGTTACTTCTTAAAGTTGCTTCTTAAAAATGAAAATACAACTCAGATTGTGATGTGACACATCAGAATATAAGTAAGTTGACCAATGAGATGACGGCATTTGGTCCATCAAGATCGTTTGTTTAGCTAATAGCTAAGTTGTCCCAATATCTAATCCAGATACTTCTTCAAGATGCTTCTTAAAAATTAAAATACAACTCACATCATGACGCTACACTTCAGAATATAAGTAAGTTAACCAACAAGAGTAGCCCATTCCGTCCATCGAGATCGTTTGTTTAGCTAATAGCTAAATCGTCCCAATATCTAATCCAGATACTTCTTAAAGTCGCTACTTAAAAATTAAAATACAACTCACATCATGATGCTACACTTCAGAATATAAGTAAGTTGACCAATGAGAGGAGCCCATTCAGTCCATCGAGATTGTTTGTTTAACTAATAGCTAAGTTGTCCCAATATCTAACCCAGATACTTCTTAAAGATGATTCTTAAAAATTAAAATACAACTCACATCATGATGCTGCACTTCAGAATACTGTATAAGTAAGTTGACCAACAAGAGTAGCCCATCTGGTCCATCGAGATCATTTGTTTAGCTAATAGCTAAATCGTCCCAATATCTAATCCAGTTACTTCTTCAAGATGCATCTTAAAAATTAAAATACAACTCAGATCATGATGGTACACATCAGAATATAAGTAAGTTAACCAACAAGTGGAGACCCTTCAGTTCATCAGGCTTATTTGTTTGGCTAAGTTGTCCCAATGTCTAATCCAGTTACTTCTTAAAGTTGCTTCTTAAAAATGAAAATACAACTCAGATTGTGATGTGACACATCAGAATATAAGTAAGTTGACCAATGAGATGACGGCATTCGGTCCATCAAGATCGTTTGTTTAGCTAATAGCTAAGTTGTCCCAATATCTAATCCAGATACTTCTTCAAGATGCTTCTTAAAAATTAAAATACAACTCACATCATGACGCTACACTTCAGAATATAAGTAAGTTAACCAACAAGAGTAGCCCATTCCGTCCATCGAGATCGTTTGTTTAGCTAATAGCTAAATCGTCCCAATATCTAATCCAGATACTTCTTAAAGTCGCTACTTAAAAATTAAAATACAACTCACATCATGATGCTACACTTCAGAATATAAGTAAGTTGACCAATGAGAGGAGCCCATTCAGTCCATCGAGATTGTTTGTTTAACTAATAGCTAAGTTGTCCCAATATCTAACCCAGATACTTCTTAAAGATGATTCTTAAAAATTAAAATACAACTCACATCATGATGCTGCACTTCAGAATACTGTATAAGTAAGTTGACCAACAAGAGTAGCCCATCTGGTCCATCGAGATCGTTTGTTTAGCTAATAGCTAAATCGTCCCAATATCTAATCCAGTTACTTCTTCAAGATGCATCTTAAAAATTAAAATACAACTCAGATCATGATGGTACACATCAGAATATAAGTAAGTTAACCAACAAGTGGAGACCCTCAGTTCATCAGGCTTATTTGTTTGGCTAAGTTGTCCCAATGTCTAATCCAGTTACTTCTTAAAGTTGCTTCTTAAAAATGAAAATACAACTCAGATTGTGATGTGACACATCAGAATATAAGTAAGTTGACCAATGAGATGACGGCATTCGGTCCATCAAGTTCGTTTGTTTAGCTAATAGCTAAGTTGTCCCAATATCTAATCCAGATACTTCTTCAAGATGCTTCTTAAAAATTAAAATACAACTCACATCATGACGCTACACTTCAGAATATAAGTAAGTTGAGCAACAAGATGACACCATTCAGTCCTTCAAGTTTGTTTGTCTAACTAATAGCTAAATGTCTCATCCAGATACTTCCTAAAGGTTTCTGCTTCAACTACAAGACTTGGTAGTTTGTTCCAGATTCCCTCAACGCTTACATAAAGAAGCGCTTGCTGACTTCAGTCCTAAATGCACTTCTCCTGAATGTCCACTGGTGTCCTTGAGTACGCGATTCACCATTTAGTTGAAAGAATTCGGCTGCCTCTCTGACGTTGAGGACTTTGAAGACCTGGATGAGGTCCCCACGCAGTCTCCTCTGCTCGAGACTAAACAGATTTAATCCTCTGAGACTGTCACAGCAGGACACATCCTCAAGCTCTGAGATGCACTTGGTTGTTCTCCTCCATGCAGCTTCAAGTGCTGCTATGTCTTTGAAGATTCCAAAGACCTGCCTTAGATCTCCATGAAGACTTCACTGTTTGAGACTTGCAGTCTGTCACAGCAGGACATGTCCTCAAGCTCTGAGATGCACTTGGTTGTTCTCCTCTAAACAGCTTCAAGTGATGCTGTGTCTTTCTTGTAGCTTAGTGACCAGAACTGCACACAACACTCCAGATGCGGAGTCAAAGGTGCATTATATAGTCTGAGCATATGTAACAGGGTTAATTTGGTTTTCCTTGTTATATTTGTACCTTGGGGTTTATTTTTTTTGTATTTCTCCAAAATTGTTATACTACTTTTATGTAATATGTACATAATGTTAGGTAGGAACCATCCATTGGGAGAGCAGGCCCTCTGTTGGGGTGCATTATGGGTACTCATGTCCTTATTTCAGCAGGCATGTATTTGGCTTGCTAAAGAAAAAAACAAAAAGTTGAATAGAAGAACCTCAGAAAATTGTGTAAGAACCTCATTTTATGTTACAATTGCTTTCTTTTTTTCCCCTTTGCTCTCTCAGAGCGTGTATTTGGCTTGCGGGAGTAAATAAAGTGGCTGAGATTCTTAAAAGCAATGGGCAAAAAGAAGAAAGGAGGAAGTGAAAAGTTACACATAACTTCCCTCGATTTATATTAGAGTTTTAATGATATAACCTGACATTTTATTAGTATGTTTAATTGCTTCTGTACGTTGCTTAGATGATGAAAATGTTGTGTCAACATAAACCCCTAAATCCTTTTCAGAGGTTGCTGCCATCTTGTATTTATTGTTGACGTCCCTTTTGCCTACGTGTAGCACTTCGGACTTTCCTACAACTGGTGATTCCAAATGTGTTTGTGGACCTCGTGATGGACTGGCACCCCATATGACACTGAATCCTGCCCAAACAGGCTCATCCCCCACATCCCTGACTGATGAGGGTGTTCTGTCTTGTGCTATGTTGAGTAAAGGAAGGTAAGGATGGGCTCCCATGAATGATCCGTTACTTGGCCGGGAGGCTCTCATAATGGACAGAGAATGTAGGTTGGGTGGGCGCCTCAGCCAAGATTGGTTGGTGTCCCCTTTTCCTGGTTGTGATAATATAATGGAAGGACAAAGGGAGACTGCTTCGGTTCCTCAGTATACCAGGTGGCAGCATCCCTCTTCTGGTACCCCTGTGTGCACACGTACAGGGCTGCCTGGGAGAGTTGTAGTCCCAATGGGCAGCCCTGCTGAGTTACTTAGATGCCCCCAGGGGGTGCTGCTGGGAGAGAGGCCAACCAGGAAAGCTTGGGTTGTCGCTGCTGAAAGAGACGTTGGTGAGGCCCCCCAAGGGTGCTTACCCTGTGGTCCGTGTCATGTCATGTCATTTTCTAACTCACTTATTATAGACCAAGCTAGCAGGATGTTGGAGCCTAACCCACCGGGCGCAGGGCATGAGGCAGGAACAAACTCTGAAGAGGGTGCCAGTCCTTTGCTGGGTGAACACACACACACACCAAAAACACACATCAAACACACACTAGGTCCAATTTAGCATTGCCAATTCACCTAACATGCATGTCTTTGGACAACAGGAGGAAACTGGAGCAGCCGGAGAAAACCCATACAGACACAGGGAGAACATGCAAACTCCATGCAGAAAGGACCCGAAATGGAAACCCTGGTCTCCTTAATGCGAGGCAGAAGCACTACCCCTGTGTGGATCTCAATGCCCCTCTACAGTGACAGGGGCACGGTGCTGAAAAAAGGTGACATCCTTGAGATGAGACATAAAACCGAGGTCCTCACTTTCTTCGGTCATGAAAGATCCCTGGGCATCTTTTGTAAAGAGTAAGGTGTACCCTGATGTCCTGGCTAAACTGCCCACCACGGCCTAGTCCTTCTGGACCCCTCATCATCTTCTGTCTGTAATTGGCTCTCTCTGTCACTTCTTCACCACCTAACAGCTCATGTGTGGTGAGCATACTGGCACACAAATGGCTGCCGTCACATCATCCAGGCGGGTGCTGCACATTAGTGGTGATGGGAGAGGCTCCTCATCATCTATGTGAAGTGCATTGAGTAGTTAGAAAAGTGCAATATAAATAAATAATTACTTTAATTATTGTTATTAGGACCTTTCCACTTTAAGAAGGATCCGCCTGACCCAGAAGTGATATTCGAGTGCAAAGTGGTGTCCCGAGAAGTACTCCGGGCCCTGGCATAAGAGGAGCCGCTTGGCCTCACTCAGGGAATCTGGCGGAAGAGGACAACCCTTACTTGGCAAGGACTGGAGAAGGAAAAACGAAAATAAGAACTGTACTTCTGAAAGATGGTGGAAAATGAATCTCATTTGCATGTGGCCACATACTGAATGAACAAGGGAGCCATTTTATTAAAGGCTCCCTTCATAAAGGAGTGTGCGCACGGCCTCATGACATAGATGGGAGAACGAATGAACAAAATTGCAGATGGATGACCAGCTTTCATCACAGCGTTGCCATCTCCCCACACTCCCAGCACTCACTCTCTGCATGGGCCATATGGAATGTGCCTGATGTTATCACTAAAAACAATTTAGGCGTCGAGACCCTCGGAGGTCAATAAAATCAAGTCAGTGGCGCCTGGACTGGGGTCATTCTGGCACTGGGACTCTCCCCGACAGTGTCCTGTTGCTGTCCGTGTAAGACAATCTACTATCAGTTCTTTGTTAACTATCTGTTTAGTGGTCTGGGCTCATTAATTTAAAAAAGAAAAACATTTAGAAGGGGGGCAACAAAAGTGTTTAGGCACATAAATATTAGAAGACGCGTTGTATTAGCTCCTCTGACTAGAAATAACAGCTGAGACAGAAAACAGAACCATTTAACAACACGTACTGCTCCATTAAGCAAGGGAAATTGAAAAGACTTTCACAGCACAAGTGACCCCCCTTTACAAGAACGTCCTTTTCGCCACACCACAGTCTACTGCCTTTCCATTTGAAGCTTGCCTCGTTTTGATTTTTTTTGCTTGTTGTACTTAAAGGGTGCAGAGGTTTGAGGTTTATTCAAGCTTACCAGATCCCTCCATTTTCAAACCCACCCATCCATCCATCCATTTTCTAAGCCCAGTCATCCAGAGCAGGATCATTGGGAAGCTGGAGCCTACCACAGCGACCATTGGGTACAAGGAAAGGCTAACCCTTGGATGTGGTGCCAGCCTGTCACACAGGGTAAATTTACCATCACTGACCACCTAACATGCATGTCTGTGAACTGTGACAACCCACCCCACATTCCAAAAATATGAACGCTATGTGAACTGCTCACTGTTACTTGTAAGTACAGGCAGCGGTGGCGGATGAAATTAACTCCTGCCCTGTCCGGCTTTGGTTCTTATCTCACATTCTTGCCAACACTGTAAAACTCCAAAATGTCTTTAACTGAATGAAGCTGGAAGGAAACAAGTTTAAGCTGGATGCTGACCACATCTGCACTGACCCCTGCACTGGCTTAGTGGGTCTTAGGCTATGTCTGCATGTCTGTGTTCTCATTTCCAACTGTGTTTCTTAACTGAAAACAATCTCCGTCCAGTTCACTAATTAAGATGGTGTTTGTAGTGTTCCTGCTGCTGATTAACTTGTTTTGCCTTAGTTTTAATTGACGTGACTCAGACCCCTTAGTTGTTTCTTTTTCCTTAATGAGCAGCCAAACAATAATGAGACACAAAACAAGCTGCCACCTGACCAACTTACCTGAAAATAAAGAAAAATGAAGGTCTCGGTCATGTTGTTCTGCTCAAGTCACCAAAACATCTTGACGGCGGTCTTAGAAACAAACAGAAAATCGACAGTCTGCTGTGGCAAAATGAGAGCAGCAGCAAGTCATGATATTCAATAACGGCTTTAATTAACAGCAAGAATCGGCTTCTCATTAAGAAACTGGTTGGAATGAAATTGGCTGGAGTTTGATGTTCCATTTTAGATGGTCATCCATTGGCTTGTTTCACATCTCATTTCTGCTTGGCTGTCATTTAATGAAGAAATAAATCAATTCAGAGGACTGAATCCTTAAAAACAGGGCTATTGAAATGAATGGAAAAGGAGTTAATTAGCAGTGAAAACTGATCACTGATTAGGAAAAGGGTTGGAATGAAAACCTGCAGCCACTGCGGTTCTTCAAGACCGGAGTTGGGGACCCCTGGAGTAGACATTCTGCTACACTGGGCAGACGCACATCGGGAGAAAAATCCTTGAAGGGACTGTAAAGTTGCCAGGCCCCAGGATTAACTGTAATCTGAAAACTGAAGCGACTGGTAAATTGCCTTTTGCACATGTGTGCAGCATTCACACAAAAAAACTATTCAGATTTGTACAGGGAATCAACACAAGTTCCATGGAAAACAACTCCTCTGTGTCTGCTATGTTGGAATATTGGGTGATCGATCAGGGAATGAGATGTCGTAATGAACAGGATCCAATCAGGGAAGGACTTTGAAATAAACATTAAGAAATCAGAGTGCGATTAGAGTCTGCGTTTTTTTAAAGTCTCCGTTTTCACTCATCCACATTACAACACAGAGCCACCGTTTTCAGAAGTATACGGCTCTGGAGAGCATTTTCAAAAGTCGCCATTTTAGTGGGGGATAAAAGCGCCGGGATAGTTCCAACAAAAGCCTAAAACGGAGACAAATGTCTGCTTTTTTAGACAAAAATATAGTCGTCTGGCTGTAGCTTCAGTTTTTTTTCTTTACATACTTTAAAACATTAAACACTGATTACAGCAAACTCCCAGTGAGCAGCGTTTTGACTGTAGGCTTGGGAAGCACGTGCCTTTGCTGATGGAAACCAATGATGATGCTCAAAAGTGATCGCGTGAGACCAAGTGTGCTAGATGATAGCAACGCATAAATATGCCATGTCAGAAAATATGCTGACGTATAATCTCATGGCCCTTCACTTCTACCCTGTGAACCTGATCTGCATTACATCGGAATGATTCTGGATGGACAGACTCATGGATGTTCAATTCCAAAGCAATTCAAAGGCTTCAATGCTTTATTCTTGCATCTATTTGTAAAATCTAAAATGTTAATGTACTGTATGTGTGTGTGTGTCCAGTCCCTCTGAGTAAGTTGATTGGTTAGTTTGGCTTTGTTCTGATTGGTCAGTTTCACTGGGGTCGCTCAGTCAAACACTATTGAGAACGGAAAAGAGGCTGAAACAGACAATGATACCAAGGAAAGGCACAGGAGGAACACTTCAAACATGGAAAGTATTCGCAAGAATATGAATGATGTGTTCACAGCGGGTAATGAGGGCCTGTCTACCATTGGAGTTAGTCAAAAAGCAGACAGGAGGTGAGCAAGACGCCTCAAAATGGCAGTCTGAGAAGTAATCTAGAGAGGAAGTGTTGGCCAACACAGGTTGAGAAGCATGAAGATACTGAAGAAGGGTGCAAAAGGAACACTACAAATATGGGAAGTATTCGCAAAGAATATGAATGATGTCTTCACATCAGCGGGTAATAAAGGCCTGTCTACCATTGGAGTTAGTCAAAAAGTAGACAGGAAGGGAACAAGGTACCTTGAAATGACAGAGTCTAAGAAGCAGGCTTTATGGGAATAGAATTGAGACAGGAAGTGACGGCAAACTCACATTGAGACGCATGAGAATATCAAGGAAAGGAGCACGAGGAACACTTCAAACACGGGAAGTATTTACAAGAATATGAATGATGTCTTCACAGAGGGTAATGAAGACTTGTTTACTATTGATGGTAGTCAAAACCAGACAGAAGGTGGGCAAAGCACCTCAAAATGGCAGTCAGACGTAATCTAGAGAGGAAGCTCTGGCCAACACAGGTTGAGACGCATGAAGATATTGAGGAAAGGCGTAGTAGGAACACTACAAACACGGGAAGTATTTGCAAGAATATGAATAATGTCTTCACAGAGGGTAATGAGGGCCCGTCTACCATTGATGGTACTCAAAAAGTGGACAGGAAGGGAACAAGGTACCTTGAAATGGCAGAGTCTAAGAAGCAGGCTTTATGGGAATGCAATTGAGACAGAAAGTGACGGCAAACTCACATTGAGACGCATAAGGATACCGAGGAAAGGCACAGAAGGAACACTTCATACACACAAAGTATTCACAGGTATGCGAATGATGTCTTCATAGAAGGTAATGAAGACTTGTTTACTATTGACGGTAGTCAAAACCAGACAGAAGGTGGGCAAGGCGCCTCAAAATGGCAGTCAGACGTAATCTAGAGAGGAAGCTCTGGCCAACACAATTTGAGACGCATGAAGATACTGAGGATAGGTGCAGTAGGAACACTTCAAACACGGGAAGCATTCGCAAGAATGTGAATGATGTCTTCACAGAGGGTAATGAAGACTTGTTTACTATTGACGGTAGTCAAAACCAGACAGAAGGTGGGCAAGGCGCCTCAAAATGGCAGTAAGACGTAATCTAGAGAGGAATCTTTGGCCAACACAGGTCGAGACGCATGAAGATATTGAAGAAAGGCGTAGTAGGAACACTACAAATACGGGAAGTATTCGCAAGAATATGAATGATGTCTTCACAGAGGGTAATGAGGGCCCGTCTACCATTGATTTTAGTTAAACAGTGGACAGGAAGGGAACAAGGAACCTTGAAATGACAGAGTCTAAGAAGCAGGCTCTATGGGAATACAAGCAAGAGAGGAAGTGACGGCAAACACACATTGAGACGCATGAGGAAACAGAGGAAGGGCACAGGAAGAACACTTCAAACACGAGAAGTATTCACAAGAATATATGGCTTCATAGAAGGTTAATGAGGGCCCATCTACCATTAGAGGTAGTCAAAAAGTGAACAGGAGGTGAGCAAGGTGCCTCAAAATGGCAGTCTGAGAAGTAATCTAGAGAGAAAGCGCCAGCCAACACAGGTTGAGACGTATGAAGATACAGAGGAAGAGCGCAAGAAGAACACTTCAAACATGGGAAGTATTCACAAGAATATGAATGATGTCTTCACAGCTAGTAAGGGGGACCGTCTACCATTGGAGGTAGTTAAAAAGTGGACAGGAAGGGAACAAGGTTCCTGAAAATGACAGAGTCCAAGAAGCAGGATTTATGGTTGATTCCAAAAAGATGTAGAATGAATGATGCAGGTACAAGTAAGGCAAGAGATATCAAATATTTTCAAATTTATACCTGTTGTTGACGAGTAACGTAGCTGGTGAAAAAATAAATGATGTGCTTTGGTGCCACTTTTAAGAAAGTCAATAGATTTCAAATGGATCAATAGATGTTTGATTCATGTTACTACATCCAATGTCCCCATGTCCATGGTGTTCCAGACCATCTCTCTAATGTTGCGCTTTTCAGCAGGTGTGCACCCAGAACTCTCTTGAAGACCACTCTCTTCACAGAGCATTTTGGGATAGCTTTGGTTTTTACAGGTCCACTCGCCTTCTGCATTTTTAAGGATTAACTGACCATATCAAGAGCCACCCAGCTGTGTTTCTTATTTGTCTGCAAAATTTTACTTGATCCCGTGAACTCACAAAGTTGTACAAATAATACTTTGATTTTACTCTTTGCTCATATTTGGACTGTTATTTCGTCGATGTAATGATTGCCGTCATTCTGCTTATCAGCTTATCTGACTTTTGATGCTAGGATGCTATGTGTTGTTCCTTGTGGTGTGGACCCGGTCAAGTTATATGAGACGACTGAGAGGTTAGAAAGGTTTCTGGTTGGAATTCTGCTTTTGGCTTTGTTATGAACACTGACGGGAGGGTATCTAGAGACTCCAAATTGACCCTGTGATGGGCTGGACCCCCATTTATTTACGGTTGATAGAAACTCTTACTTGCATGTGGTAATCAACATGTAACACAGCACCGCTTGATCAGAGTGGATTCCGGCCTTACACCCAGTGTTGCGGAGATAAGCGAGAGCCCCCGCAAGCCTGAACTGGATTATGCGAGTTTCAGAGCTCGGTGGCTTAGCACTGATACCTGATAAATCTCTCCATCTGTCCAAACATCTGAGCCACAGTTTGCTATCCTGGTAAACACAGCGCTAACTGAAAAGGTTAGGAAGACAACAACGGTAACTAAATCTGCAGGCAGGTTTTCTAGGCTTGTATGAGATGTTGTTGTTGAATGTCACGTCTGAAGGGTGTGAAGATGACATAAGGCCTGTATCCATGTTCAGGAGGCCAGATGGGATGTATTAGTTTGCTATTGACAGTGGCTCAGTGCTGGGCTCTCTGGCTCATGACTGCAGATTGTCCCTAGCTGAATGACAAGAAGTCAAAGAGCACTAACATACGCCGTTATTTTAAATTGTACGTTTTTAAGTCAGACTTTATAATAACTTTTAATTGGCAAACATTGCCTAGACTTTAACTTCCCAAATTGAGTCACATTGTAATAAAAAATGGCTCTAATGGCACTAATGGCTTGGGCTTCAATAATGCAGGGGTCAATTAGTTGCCATGTTGTGTCAACTAAAGCTAATTTTATAAAGACGTTTACAGCCGCATCTCCAAGGGCCAGCTGACTGAGCATAATGGCAGGCCGGAAGGAAGGATCATCTTTCACATTTAAGGGAGAAACTCACACAAATCAATGCAGGTATGGGTTTAAGCCAGGTGGGTTTAAAAAAAGAAGAGTGCAGTCAGGACGGTAATAAAGACTCTTGACAAACAGTCTCGCAGGGCCGGATGTGATTCTCAAATGAAAATATACGTCTGGGGACAACCCTTTCAAAAGCGTGCAGTGAATAGCGGCGAAATCCTACGCTGCAAAGGCTACACCAGTGGTTCTCAATCTGTGGGGCGGGCCCCCCTCTCCCTAGGGGGGGCGCGAAGATGTGAAAAAAAGAAAACAAGAATCAAAAATATGAAAAATACATCTATTGAAACCAAATCAAATTAACTTAAACTACATTCTGATACTAAAAAAAATAAATATAGAGTTAGATAAATGTCGATAAAAGTTAAGTAGGTATAATAAAATATGCATCTATGATATATCATTAATTAAAAAAGAACAAATTGGTATTAGTGGGCTCCTTTCAAAAAACTTTAGGGGGGGCGCGATTAAAACTGTTGTGAAAACTCGGGTCGCAGATACTTAAAGGTTGAGAAACGCTGGGCTACACTCAGAGGGTTTCTTCCTAAGACACCCGTCCCTGGTTTCTCCAGTCCTTGAGTTTTATACTGCTGCTGGGGTTTGAGGGAGACAGCAAAAGATTCTGAACAGAAGACTTGATGCCAAGAGAAAATGAAAAGCTAAAGCTGCGGTCATCCATTCAGGAGCTCAGTATCACAAGGGAACTAAAGCTTAAAAATCAAAATGCCCCACGTTGTAACAGTGGAGACACAAGCACACGTAGACCACCGCAGCTACTGGACTCCACACGTTTGAGAGGTGCCTCTGTCTGCAATCTGATATCTTTCTGTCATTTTAACTATTGCATCACTATATGACAAAACAGCAGCAAATTGAGCTTAAATAAACATTGTGGTCTATTGGTATACGAGTTAAAATGCTGCGGCTATTTTGACATGGAATGTTTGCATTTCCAGTTCGTCAGTAATGTTAAATTTGGTTATTCCTTTAGACGTGCAGGCAGAAGGTGGATGTTGTGCAGTCTCATCTGTGCATCTACTGGTGTCGTTAGGCAGGTTTGTTGATTCGGATGTTTTGAGCACTGAAATCTGCGTTATCCACTCTCTTAACGGCAGTCCTTTTGACCGAATGTGACACACCGTTTAGTTCTAATGCATATTTTGTAGTTCTTATTCTCATGAATACAGCTGCCAACTCTTTCACGCTTACATCGACGTATTGTTCACAGTTGCCATTTGTCCATTGATGCCACCGTATGTCAACATATATCTTATTCTACAGAAACTTTATTTGTAAAACACACAACGTGCTCTCTGCACACGTGACACACATCTATATGTGTTATCTTTAGGAGACTTTTCGACTGTAGATGACTCATCGTACATAGAAACTTACCTGTCAGTTGGACCAGGTTGATGAGAGCACCTCTGATCTTTGCAGGTCAAAATCACCGCCCATACTTTGAGCATCGCCTTCCCGAGGCATTGGATTGGTTCAGAAATGTGACTCTCAGTGAGATGTCTAATTGGCCCCTCCCACTTTTAAGTGCAGTTCACGCCTGGTTGTCTCCAGACATATACAATATATGACACGTCTGAATTCAGCGAGGCTACATAACAAATGGTTGAACCTCAGCATTGTATTACATCTTATCAGTGCAGACAATTCTGAAATTGAAAAGTTTACAAAAACTTCCAGATACCCACATTAATTGTATAAACTGTAATGCACCGACTGCTCGTCTTTGTACTGTTTTGAAAAATTGGAACCTTAAAACAAAAATTTTTTTCAATTTTTTACAGATGCACACATAAAGTTCCAATGCTAAAGTCAGCTTTTCCAGACATTCTGAACATCGTAGAATCAGAATCGAAACTTAACTCCATAGCATATTTTTGAAGGATGAATGGGAAAATATTAAAAGGAATTAATGTGGAAAATCTTTTATCAGTGGCACCTCTGCAAGAGAACCACCTCCTTCGCACGTATATCCAGTTTTTAATACCTGGAAAAGTTTTGGGATTAAAATGCTCAGAGATCTTTATATAGACAACATATTTACATCTTTTGAACAATTACGTTCAAAATTCAACCTCCCAGCTACACATTTCTTTTACTATCTTCAAATTAGAAATTTTGTTAAACAGAAATTGCCCGATTTCCCCCACCTTGCACCCTCCACAATGCTGGAAAAAATACTGCTCAATTTCGAGGAATTAAACACTATTTCCGCAATATATAAAATCTTATTAGAGTCCCTACCTTTCAAAGATCCAAGAGGACATTGGGAAGAAGATCTCTTAATCAATATATCAGAAAAGGAGTGGAAGGTAGCACAGCAGAGAATTCACTCGAGTTCTATATGCGCAAAGCATAGAATTATTCAACTAAAAATTATATATCGAGCTCATCTGTTTCGCTTAAAACTGTCCAAAATGTTTCCAGGGCAAGATCCAACCTGCGAGCGCTGCAACAAGCTCCTGCCTCACTGGGTCACATGTTCTGGGCCTGCACCAAACTAACATCATTTTGGACCAAAATTTTAAGTGCCTCTCAGACAGCCTTGGGGTCACAATCCCTCCTAACCCATTAACAGCTGTGTTTGGTGTCCTTCCAGATGGACTTGAATTGGAGAAGGACAAGCAAACGGTGATTGCATTCACTACACTTTTGGCACGCAGACTTATTCTGTTAAATTGGAAGAATCCTAACTCTCCTCTGATAAGTCAGTGGGAAACCAATGTTTTATATTATTTGAAATTGGAAAAAATCAAATTCTCAGTTAGAGGATCTGTACAAAATTTTTTCAAAACCTGGCAGGATTTAATCAATATTATTTTAGAATAAGAGAAATAACTATTACCGCATTTAACTCCCTTCTCCATCTCTTATTTACATATATATTTACTTCTCCCTTTTCTTTGTTTAATGTTGCCTTATTAAAAAGCCTTAAGCAATTTTCCTTTAGCTAAGCTCTCCTTCTCAGGGGTGGGGTTTGATTTGTCTTCAATTTTGTTGGGTTATAAATTGATCTGTTTGTATGGAATGATTACAATGAAAATTAATAAAATAAAAATATATATATATAAAAAAAAGGAATTAATGTGTAAAAAATGAATACCATAGATACGAATGTGTAGGCAAATGACAAAACAATATGTCAGCTTCCAAGGCAACTCAGGCCCCTTCTTCAGCCAGGATGTAATCACATCTTGTAATCACAATTTACATCTCGCCTGAAGAAGAGGCCTGAGTTGCCTCAAAAGCTGGCATATTGTTTTAGTGAGCCTATAAAAGGTGTCATTCTGCTTGACTTCTCATTATATACAGTAGTGTTAAATTCTACCCATCCATTTTCTGAATCTGTATTTTTTTTTCCTGTTAGGGGAGCTCATTCCTCATTGAGGGAGTCCATAGTGGTGCCCCCCATATTTTGATCCAATATGTAAAGGATTCCTGAAATATTTACCCCATTTTGTAATAAATGGGCTCTGGTGCCAATGAACTGCCTTCAAATGTACTCTGGGTAAGCTAATCTGCTCCTAAATTAGGAAAACAAGCAGGTTACAATAAACAGGGACATTACATTGATTTGGTGTGAATAAAAATGGAGCCCCTTGTGTGAGAGTGCCTACTGTGACAGACTGACGTTCAGACCAGGGGTGGTTCTTGCCTTGTAACTAAAGCTACTGGGATGAACTGCAGCTCCCTAACAGGAAATAAAAATACAGATTCAGAAAATGGACGGGTAGAATTTAACACCACTGTATATAATAAGATCCTGCGGTGGGTTGGCACCTGCCTGGGATTGGTTCCTGCTTTGTGCCCTGTGTTGGCTGGGATTGGGTCCAGCAGACGCCCCGTGACCCTGTGTTCGGATTCAGCGGGTTGGAAAAATGGATGGATGGGTATATAATAAGAAGGCAAGCAAAATGAAACCTTTTATTGGCTCACTAAAACAATATGTCAGCTTTCGAGGCAACTCAGGCCCCTTCTTCAGTCAGGATGTAATCACATCTTGTAATCACAATTTACATCTCCCCTGAAGAAGAGGCCTGAGTTGCCTCAAAAGCTGGCATATTGTTTTAGTGAGCCTATAAAAGGTGTCATTCTGCTTGACTTCTCATTACATCCATAATGGCTAACACAGTACAGCACCCTAGTGCTACACCACTGTATATGAAAGTCTTGAGAGGGTGAGGACCAAATGTTCTTTAAAGACACTGAAGTTCCAGACAGTGTTGAAGGAACAGAATGAAGACCAGAATAGAATAAAACAGATGGGCTTCAATGAAGTAGAGTCAGCGATGTCTACAGTATGGCAGGCTAAAGCCTACACCGACAGAGGTCAGAGGACAGGATCACTTTCACCCCTCCGGGACTCATCTGCATCGGCCTACTGCAACCTTGGGAATTGGGTTACGCATTGATTGCAGCGCAACATGTCACAAGAAATGCTAACTCTCATCGGTGATGGAACTGGCACACATACAATCCAGACAGCCCGAAGCCTCAGAGTCTGCTTGCTAAATGATCCATTAACGCTTTGATAAAGGGTGGTGGGGGGGGTGGGGGGTTTGGTCCATTTTCAATCCCCAGGGTGCTGTGGATCCATAAAGGAGAAAATGTTTTCTCAAACCACAAATAAACGCAGGGCTTAATGCAACTAAAAAGGGGAATTTGTGTCATTCTGTATTTGCATTGACTTTGGCTGGTCAATTAGATCAGTTTTCTCTTTGAATTCATATAAACCCCAGGATGCATGGCATAGCAACTAAACTGTAGTGGGCACTTTCGGATATTTCATTTTTTAAATTGCATTAAGCTCTTTATGGTTTTCCAAGGAAAAATAATAATCTGTTAGCCGCCACCACCACACACACACACTAGCACACTCAGGACTGAATACTCATAGAAGTGTAAGAGTATTTTGTTTTCCTTCTTTAGAATTTTTTTCTAACATAAAACAACAAATTTAGAGTTCCAGTAATTTCAACTAAAAATACAATTGAAAAACACAACTACAGTTGTTAGACAACTGGTCTCAACACATTTGCAAGGCATCATTAGAAATGCAGAAACCAAGGAAGTGTGTGTGTGAAGCAGTCTGCTCTGCTCATGCTCAACCACAGCTGCTAGATGGCATTTGCATGCACTTTTACATTTTTCTGGCACTTGCATGCACCTCACGTCTCACTATGAAAGACGTGTGTGCAGCAAATGCCGCTGCGCAACAACAACATTGTGCTAATGAGACAAATGAAAAGACACAACGTCGAAACGAAGCAAACGTCAACAACGTGCAAGTGAAACGCCTCAGTAACGGAGGGCAAGGCTTGACGTTTTCACTAAAAACATTGTCTATTTGGGGTGGCACGGTAGCACAGTGGTAATGCTGCTGCCTCGCAGTAAGGATTGTCTGTAACCATTCTCACAATCCTGCGCATATGCCGCTCCTGTATTTTTCTTGGCTTGCCAGACCTGCTGGGTTTAACAGTAACTGTGCCTGTGGCCTTCTGTTTCCTGATTCCATTCCTTACACTTGAAACTGACAGTTTAAACCTCTGAGATGGCTTTTTGTAGCCTTCCCCTAAACCAGGAGACTGACCAATCTTTGTTTTCAGATCTTTTGAGAGTTGCTTTGAGGATCCCAGGCTGTCACTCTTCAGAGGAGAGTCAAAGGGAAGCACAACTTGTAATTGACCACCTTAAATACCTTTATATCTCATGATATAACCCTAACCCTAACCCTAACCTGTCTATGAAGTTCAAGGCTTAACGAGCTAATCCCACCAATTTGGTGTTCAAGTAATCAGCATTGAGCAGTGACAGGCATTCAAATCAGCACAATGACAAGGGAACACACCTTTTTGCACAGCCAGTTTTTCACATTTGATTTAATTTCATACAACTAAATACTGCTTCACTAAAAATCTTTGTTCAGAAAACACCCCAGTACTCCGATGTTCCTAGGAAATGAAAGACAGACCACTGTTATCTTTACTGTTGAAAGGAGAGTCAATTATTATGCAGGCTGAGAGGGGTTCCCAAACGTTTTCATATGACCGTATATATATATATATTCTTTTTAACTCTGAGTCGCAATCTGATCATTAGGTCATTACCTACCAGATAACAGTGGCTGGTCAGCCAGTCAGCAATCATCCGCCATATCCTCTCTGTTGTGAGAAGCACCTCATAGATATATTTACCGACTGGCAGACCTACCACAAGCATTACCTGGTAGATAACCATTAAAATAATAATAATAATAATAATAATAAAAATAATAATAATAAAATTTATTTCTATTGCACTTTATATTTTAGCAATCTCAAAGTGCTACAGAGTCAAAAATAAGAGTCTCTAAAAATACTTTAACAAAAAGTCTTTCTAAAGAGATGAGTTTTTAGGTTTCGTTTAAAAACATCAGTCGACTGTGGGGCTCTCAGGTATTCAGGGAGGGCATTCCAAAGCTTCGGCGCCGCAGATGAAAAAATAATCATATTAGCAATGCAGACCTAAGAATGTAATACTCCAGTCCACAAATAAGTGAAGCAGCCGCCACGGCACAACGTCAGAGGTTTCTCCTCAGGCGCTGACATCCGTGGTTCGATCCCTGTAAGGGATGGCAATGGTGCGTACAGCTGATAAACCCCAATAAGGGTGAAACACGTGTTGTGTACCAGGCCCGGTCTTAGGTATTATGGGGCCCTAGGCGAAAGGGGGGTCCAGGGGCCCCCTGAGGGGGGCAGAGCCCCCCTGGAAGCTCTGTGAAATGCGTGAAAATTAGACCAAGGAGTCGATCCGGGGCCCTCCGGACGCCGGGGCCCTAGGCGGTCGCCTACTTCGCCTATGCCTAAGGCTGGGCCTGTGTGTACTCTTTGTATTATTTGGCAGGAACTGCATCATATATATGTATTTTTTTTCCATAAATCAATGTAACTTTTTTGTGTGAAAAAATTAAATGAATTTTCTCGGTAAAGCAACACATCGCATTAAAAATGTCTACTGAATCCAGTTAGTAAATTATTTCATTGTACAGTTGTACAAGAGGTAAAAATAAAGATCGTCGTGTCTCTCACATGAATACAAAAGAGGTTCTGGGCCTCATAATGTCTGAAGTGCTCGGTCTAAAACTGTCCTGACTGCAGCCAGATACGTCTCTATGTTGCCCAAGTCTCTCTGTAACAATTAACTCAATTCTACTTTATCTGCCCTCCTACATAGTTTGGTTATCATTTGCAAACCTACAAGCTTATTAATTACATTTTACTAGGGCCACAGTCACCAGAGCATCTTCACACGAACACACTTCTATAACTTATGGAATATAGTTATATACACTTACATAATACATTTATATATTACAGTATAGTGGACTATAATATTACCATTTACCCTGAATATTGAAACACCACTGCGCTCCACAGGTTGTCCAGTGTAGTAGCCTGTTGACATTTTAACAGCTGACTCTAAATCACTCTAGGCTCAGTTCTGCCTACCTATGAAATACGATCAGGACCAAAACGTAACATGCACGGCTTGTGTAATCCTGGGTTGAAAAAACGCAATATTGGCCACTGATTAGGTTACTGCATTTAAAAACAGAGACATAAGGCAACCAGATGGGCATGAAATGAATTCCCCGCTCGCCCCGGTCATCGATGACATGCAGAGCAGTGTGAAACCTCTCCCTTCTTATTTGATTTTCAGTCTGTCACCAGCTCCAACTAAAACACAGCAGTTGGTACTTTTTCAATTCCAGATAAAACAGAGGAGAGCCATTATTTATGATTAGCTAGCAATCCGATGAGTAGCAAAGTTCAAAAAGTTCTACAAGCATGCATTACTTGAATTCATTTGTGATGTATGCTCATCCCCTTTAAACACCCTAAAGGACAAACTGAACAGCAGTAATTTATAAAATCGATGAGCTACTGCAGCGTCGGGATAACAGGTGGGCCATGGCTGACCCTGGATGGAGAACCGAAAATGCTTTGACAATTGTACTCGACTCACAGTGACAGCATCGTATTTGGATCGTGGCCGACCCCGGAGAAAAAAAACGTATCCACCGGTCTGATGATCACACTCAATTCATGCTGCCAGCATCGTAACTGGATCACAGCTGACCCCAGAAAAACCCCATTCACTGCACAGCTGACCACGGAAAAACCCCATTCACTCATCCAATGATCACACTTGTTGGATTACACCCAATCGTGGATGACCTTCCCAACCCCAGCTCTGAAGATCATACCGAATTCACCACTGATGATCATGACTGATTCATTGAACGCTCTTGTGATCGTACAGGAATCCACTTTGATGATCAACAACGATAACAACAATATATTTCTTGTATAGCCCAAAATCACAGGACTATCCTTAACAGGCCCTGTTTTTTGACAGTTCCACAGTCTTGACTCCCTAAGAAGACAAGAAAAATCTCCCAAAAAAATCCCCATCCACTCCCCTCCTCTCGTTAGACGATCATGCTAAATTCACGGTGGTTAACTTCCCCAGAGTGGGTCTGGAACATATTGGGCTATTATATTAATCTAGCAAGCCAAGAAATTGCTACCAGACGACAACACGAACACAAATCCTCATCACGTCATCAAAAAAACTCAAGTCTAACATTAGCTGGGTGACGTAACTAGTATCTTGCAATTAGCTCTTTCTTTCACCAGGGTAGTGTTCTGCTCTGTGCCCTAGATGGGCAACCCCATGACCCTAAATTGGATTAAGCAGGGATGATGATGGGCAGATGAATCAGCAGGCCCAAGACCAGAGCTAAAATTGGGTTAGATCAGATCACATTATACAAAACAACAGAGACTGATGAACTAAACAGAAGAAAAATCAATGAAGTTGCATTTCCTTGTGTGGCTTCATGTTTTGACAGTTTAATGGCTCCCAGAGTGTGTGGATTTATGTAATACTTCCTTTTACTTGTCCTCTCCTTTTCCTCCCTAAATGCTAGCAAACTGTTTCCAACCCCTCAAACGTTAAAGCATTTTAACATTAGGCAGCCACTTACATCAACATGTGGGGGTCACTTCAGGAGTCAACTATTATCCCAAATATTTTTACTGCTTCTTTGATTTTATTCTAAAATTTGTTGGTTGCTACTTGCGACTGGCACTGTACCTCTGAGGCTCGGCTATGTTTTCCTTAACAGTTTAGGCAGGTACACCATGGGTGGTCCCCCCCCCCCCCCCTTGGGTTCACAGTATTCAGTTTCTGGCCTACTCTTTGGAATAACCGTAGATCATCAGATAAACACACATGGCAGAGAACATGAGCACGATTTGATTCTCCTTCCCTGAATACTCATATTGCACCTCATTGGCCATCAGAACATAAACGTTTGACAAAGAGGGTTATTCTGTCCATCAAGTTTGTTGGCTAACAGCTAAGCTGTCGCAATGTCCCTTTGGTTACTTCTCAAATGTCGTCACCTCCATGACTCAGCATTCACCCTTTCTGTAAAGAGATGCTTTCTAATTTGTGTCTCAAATACACATCTCTTTACTTTCCACTGCTGTTGTTGAGTACATTAAAGGAAGGCCGGAGTAGACTGGCTTCTTGACTGGGATGGATGGTTCCTTGCCTGGCTAAAGGACCCATGTAGTGGACGGAGGGCACTAATGGAAGGATGTCCCCGTTTAAATGGATGGTGTTCCCTTTTCCAGATGGGACAATGAAATAGAAGGAAAGAGGGATTGCCTATCAGAAGCTGTATACTCCCTCTGCTGCACTAGGTGGTGACACTCTTTGACTGGATCACCCATGTGCCCACTAGTGTTAGATCGGTATTAAAATTTTCCATCTCAGTCTTCTTCTTCTTTTGGCTGCTCCCGTTAGTGGTTGCCATGGTGAATCATCTTCTTCCATATCTTTCTGTCCTCGAAATCTTGCTCTGTTACACCCATCATCTGCATGTCCCCTCTCACCACATCCATAAACCTTCTCTTAGGCCTTCCTCTTCTCCTCTTGCCTGGCAGTTCTATCTTTAACATCCTTCTCCCAATATACCCAGCACCTCTCCTCTGCAGATGTCCAAACCAACGCAATCCCGCCTCTTTGACTTTGTCTCCCAACCTGAGCTGACCCTCTAATGTCCTCATTTCTAATCCTGTCCATCCTCGTCACACCCAGAGCAAATCTTAGCATCTTTAACTCTGCCACCTCCAGCTCTGTCTCCTGTGCCACCGTCTCCAACCCATATAACATAGCTGGTCTCACTACCGTCCTGTAGACCTTCCCTTTCACTCTTGCTGATACCTGTCTGTCACAAATCACTCCTGACACTCTTCTCCACCCATTCCACCCTGCCTGCACTCTCTTTTTCACCTCTCTTCCACAATCACCATTACTCTGTACTGTTGATCCCAAGTATTTAAACTCATCCACCTTCGCCAGCTCTCTCCCTCATCCTCACCATTCCACTGACCTCCCTCTCATTCACACACATGTATTCTGTCTTGTTCCTACTGACCTTCATTCTTCTCTATACAGCATATCTCCACCTCTCCAGGGTCTCCTCAACCTGCTGCCTACTCTCTCTACAGATCACAATGTCATCAGCAAACATCACAGTCCACGGGGACTCCTGTCTAATCTTGTCTGTCAACCTGTCCATCACCATTGCAAATAAGAAAAATTTTCAATCTCAGTACCAGTGTCAAAACGATACCAAATCCAATAGCAGATAACTCTCCCCCATTCCACATGTGTCTCCCTGCTCTGGCATCCAAACGCTCACCCTGATCTGCCACACTTTGCATTTCATTACAATGAGCAGCATGTGAGGTATTGCCTGTTGTCACAAAATTGGCAGCCTAGCTTGACCGTAACACAGACGTCTCCCCATGCTGTGTGGTGTTGCAATGCACACTGTTTGAGCAAAGCACCACCTGAGCTCCCCCAATTTATGTTCCTACTCCTCCATCATGTGACTAATGCACCACAATTGCTGCATAGCAACAGAAAGAAATGGGAGGGGCCAGCGGAAGAAGGAACATAAGAGGGTGGAGCCTAAAACACACACCTGAAAACTGAGGCCTCAGACTCTAACAATATTTGAGTATTAGTTTTAAGTTGGACAAAAGAAGGATATCAGTTCCATGACAAATTGCTAAAGATGTGAGACAAGAGAAAGATGTAAAGAAGAACAGCAGAAAGGCCATAAATGGGATGGCTACGAATATAAAAAGGGACATACACATTTGTTTATTTGCGTGAAAACAATCTACTATATAACAAAGTGCTACTCTAGATGTTTGTATCTGGTCCCTCCAAGCAATCTGATTGGGCAGCTTAGCATTAGTGAGATTGGTCAGTTTTGGCATTGATGACGTGATCAATGGAGCAAGCACTGGGCATAGTCTGAGAAGCAGGCTTTATGGGAATGTGATGAAGAGAGACAGCACTGGGTAAGAGAGGTCCAGGTACCTGTGGATACCAAGGAAAGGTGTAAAAGGAACATTGGAGGTATAATTAGGGAAAGAGATATTAAATATTTCAAAATATCTTCTATTACAGGAAACGTGCCCAATACATGAAGTTGCAGGCAGTACCTCATACACAATCCCCAGATTTCCACCACACAGTTCATCTTGCTTTTCTTAAGCTATTGTTCCAAGGATACCTCCAAATTGACACTTTGCACAGAATGAAAAGGTAATTAGAATAAGTTAGATTACATCTTCTAAACCACTAAGCAATTCAGACCCAGGGGCTACAGACTCTTGTAATGCCGCACTGTAAACACAAGTTCTGCAGTGTGGTGAGCAGCTTCAGGGCACCGATTAACACTTCTGATTGTCTCCTGTACGAGGCGGCTTGACAAAACACACGGCACACAAGTCTGCAGTCGACAGTCAGAGAAATCAGAGGTTGTCAACCCCTCCACCCAGGGGATAGTTTATATCCACTTAAGAGAAATATAACAAATATATACAACTTCAGAGTCATATCATTATTTTTAATGGTGGCATTCCGGCCTTGTAGCTGTGTTTGTGGAGTTTCTGTGTTACAAAGGTGTGCTGGATTTCATTCCTGACTATAAGTTGGCCTTGTAGGAGCAGGTTTTGTTTACAACTGTGCCCGCCCGGAGACAAACTGGCAATCACAACAGCAGGGATTGGGTGTGGACCAGCTTGATGTTAATAAGGTTAATGCAGATTCAGTGCGAACATTCAAGATCCACATCCACATCCACATGATCCAGTCCAGTATCACGGGAGACAGAACCTGCTGTATCTCTGCAGCACTTGGCTCAACATATGGAAAGAAAACCAGTCCATCATGTGGCACACTCGCAAGCAGGGGTCCAGTTTGGAGTAACCACTTTATCCTTCCTTCCTTCCTTCCTTCCTTCCTTCCTTCCTTCCTTCCTTCCTTCCTTCCTTCCTTCCTTCCTTCCTTCCTTCCTTCCTTCCTTCCTTCCTTCCATATTGACCTGCTCACCCCCTTTATTATAAACATGGTAGAGTTTCTGCCACTTTTTAAAATAAGAAAGTATGGACGTTTCATAGCTTCAAAGACCTGGACTTGATTCTTGTCCAAGTTACTGCCTGTGTGCCCTAATTTCTGACTTTTTCTCATGTTTTTATCTTGTATTATTTTTTTTATCCATGTTCATAGGTTTATTAATAGTTTTCAAATGATTCATCTTAGTTTTGTTCACTGCCATTTTGTCTCATGGTAGCCTTTCACGTTAGCAGTTCCCATGGAGAGCGGACCCCGAAGTGAAGCGTAAGATATCATAAAGATTGGTGCAATGAAAGCATAATTATCTGAGTTTGATGGGTTGTGATAAAAAAAACAATCAGGAGTGGTCTCCCCTCGACTTTCTCGTATACTCAGATATGGGGATGGGTAATTGAGGGGTAAATCGCAAGACAATGATTATATTTTTAGATTATGTTCATTAAAGAAACATTAACAAATCAAATCAAATTAATAAAATACTGAACAATTATTATAAAAGTAAAGTTAAATAAATTGGACTCTGCAGTTGCATAAATAAAAGGTAAAGTACCACTTCCGGTAAACAGAAATAGTGCAAAAGTTTATCAAAATCTCGACATCAACTTTTTGGACAATTCCAATACTTTCCCTATACTTCGTAAACGAGAAAGTCAGGGAGGTCTAAAAGGTCGAGATTCATCAAAATCTCGACTTCGAACCTTTGGACGATTCCAATACTTTCCCTATACTTCGTATACGAGAAAGTCAGGGAGGTCTAAAACATCGGGATTCATTAAAATCTCGACATCGAACCTTTGGACGATTCCAATACTTTCCCTATACTTCGTAAACGAGAAAGTCAGGGAGGTCTAAAAGGTCAAGATTCATCAAAATCTCGACATCGAACTTTTGGACGATTCCAATACTTTTCCTATACATCGTAAATGAGAAAGTCAGGGAGGTCCAAAAGGTCGAGATTCATCAAAATCTCGACTTCAAACCTTTGGACGATTCCAATACTTTCCCTATACTTCATATACGAGAAAGTCAGGGAGGTCTAAAACATCGAGATTCATTAAAATCTCGACATCGAACCTTTGGATGATTCCAATACTTTTCCTATACTTCGTAAATGAGAAAGTCAGGGAGGTCCAAAAGGTCGAGATTCATCAAAATCTCGACTTCAAACCTTTGGACGATTCCAATACTTTCCCTATACTTCATATACGAGAAAGTCAGTGAGGTCTAAAACATCGAGATTCATTAAAATCTCGACATCGAACCTTTGGATGATTCCAATACTTTTCCTATACTTCGTAAATGAGAAAGTCAGGGAGGTCCAAAAGGTCGAGATTCATCAAAATCTCGACTTCAAACCTTTGGACGATTCCAATACTTTCCCTATACTTCATATATGAGAAAGTCAGGGAGGTCTAAAACATCGAGATTCATTAAAATCTCAACATCGAACCTTTGGATGATTCCAATACTTTCCCTATACTTCGTATACGAGAAAGTCAGGGAGGTCCAAAAGGTCGAGATTCATCAAAATCTCGACTTCGAACCTTTGGATGGTTCCAATACTTTCCCTATACTTCGTATACAAGAAAGTCAGGGAGGTCTAAAACATCGAGATTCATTAAAATCTCGACATCGAACCTTTGGACAATTCCAATACTTTTCCTATACTTCGTAAACGAGAAAGTCAGGGAGGTCCAAAAGGTCAAGATTCATCAAAATCTCGACTTCGAACCTTTGGACGATTCCAATACTTTCCCTATACTTCGTATACGAGAAAGTCAGGGAGGTCTAAAACATCGGGATTCATTAAAATCTCGACATCGAACCTTTGGACGATTCCAATACTTTCCCTATACTTCGTAAACGAGAAAGTCAGGGAGGTCTAAAAGGTCAAGATTCATCAAAATCTCGACATCGAACTTTTGGACGATTCCAATACTTTTCCAATACATCATAAATGAGAAAGTCAGGGAGGTCCAAAAGGTCGAGATTCATCAAAATCTCGACTTCAAACCTTTGGACGATTCCAATACTTTCCCTATACTTCATATACGAGAAAGTCAGGGAGGTCTAAAACATCGAGATTCATTAAAATCTTGACATCGAACCTTTGGATGATTCCAATACTTTTCCTATACTTCGTAAATGAGAAAGTCAGGGAGGTCCAAAAGGTCGAGATTCATCAAAATCTCGACTTCAAACCTTTGGACGATTCCAATACTTTCCCTATACTTCATATATGAGAAAGTCAGGGAGGTCTAAAACATCGAGATTCATTAAAATCTCAACATCGAACCTTTGGATGATTCCAATACTTTCCCTATACTTCGTATACGAGAAAGTCAGGGAGGTCCAAAAGGTCGAGATTCATCAAAATCTCGACTTCGAACCTTTGGATGGTTCCAATACTTTCCCTATACTTCGTATACAAGAAAGTCAGGGAGGTCTAAAACATCGAGATTCATTAAAATCTCGACATCGAACCTTTGGACGATTCCAATACTTTTCCTATACTTCGTAAACGAGAAAGTCAGGGAGGTCCAAAAGGTCAAGATTCATCAAAATCTCGACATCGAACCTTCGAACGATTCCAATACTTTCCCTATACTTCGTATACGAGAAAGTAACAATTTTGCGAGTTATTTTTCCATTATTGAGTTCTCGGCTGCTAACTTCTTACTTACTGTGCGTTTTCAGTAGAGATTTATGGTTTGTGGTTTGGGTTTTGATGCTCTCACTTGCTCTTCTGGTTTTGATCCATTGCTTGTTTAAATAAGTCCGCTGCTTGTCGGGGTATTCAGACTGGTTGCTACCTTAACAGCGTGCATTTGTCCGTTTTCGATGAGTCTGCACAGAATTTTCTTGTTTTTTTACTCAATAACAAACACTGTATATGCGAAGTCAAATGGTAAACCTAAATCGGTCCAGTGTCAGATAAAGCAGGTTTGATGGACAGATGAATTTTATATAATTCTGCAAATATTTGGTAGCCATAAAGGGACAAAATTTTACCAATGAATATTTCTGTTTAAACTTATAAATAAGCAAAATAAAAAAAAAGGAATTTAAGCACGTTCACACTCCATCAGTCTCGTTTTTTTTTTTTTAACTTTCCACTAAGGATTAGTGCCCTCATGGAGATTAAACCATTTTTCCATCAAAAAGTTTATAGGAACCTGGCACCTCTCGTAGCAGTAACAAGAAGCAGAATATTTTCCTGGAAGAGGAAGGCGGCCCACCGCAGAGCACATTCATTCAAAGCTAAACGATCACGGAGTGCATTATAAGATATGGCCGATATGGTCTGGCACTGGAGGCCATCAGTAAAGACTCCTGGACTTTATATTGACTGCGTTTGTGTCAAACTGAAACTCTGCACAGATGGAGCATCAATGTCTGCTGAATGGTGAATAACATGAAACGTGGGATGAATTAAAAAGATAAAGCAGCAAAGCACCGTACAAAGACTGTGAAGCGTCTTCCCTGAGTTTTGGCAGGAGTTTCAATATAATTAAGTTGCTTTCTAAGCAAGGCTTTATTTTTTTTTTACATTTATTGTAGAACTAAGCATACGGCCCCATGTTGGTAACAGATCTACAGAGCACACCAGTATTTAGTGGTTTCCACCACACAGCACTTTAGAATACAAGACTGTTATTCTTATAAGAGGAAGAGCAAACCTGCATGAAGAGAGCTAATTGTCGCAGATGAATGGTTGACAATCGCAGTACAGTTGGGGAAAAACTTCAACTTCAACTCAAATCTTCCAAAAAATACTTCACAAAATACCCACTGGAGGCCAAATTCCCACCTCCATATACGGGCAAACACAGAATCCTTATAGAAGAAAAGGATTTATTTTCTCAGGTTGCTTTGTCACACAAAAGAAGCTCCATCGAGCACAAGAGGCATAAAGGAGCTGCCTAAAACAAAAAGGCAATCAAAGGCGAACACAGTCCACAATCCAGTAAATCGCACAAGCGCCGCCTAACACAGGAACGAACCGACTCCGGGGGGCATTCACAATGAAGCGCCAGGAACTGCAGGGAGACCCTCTGGTTAGGGAGAGAGGAGGGCAGTTCATGGCGGTGATTGTTCTGTTCTGTGTATTGTATCGTATTTACCCCCCTTTTTTTGATCAACCTACCTGGAATGGGGTCTCTCTCGGTGATTTGCCTTTCCCGATGTTTCATCCATTTTTTACCTACAATGTTTTGTTTTGGAGTTTGCATGTTCTCCCCGTGTCTGCGTGGGTTTCCTCTGGGTGCTCCGGTTTCCTCCCACAGTCCAAAGACATGCAGGTTAGGTGGATTGGCGATTCTAAATTGGCCCTAGTGTGTGCTTGGTGTGTGGGTGTGTTTGTGTGTGTCCTGCGGTGGGTTGGCACCCTGCCCAGGATTGTTTCCTGCCTTGCGCCCTGTGTTGGCTGGGATTGGCTCCAGCAGACCCCCGTGACCCTGTGTTCGGATTCAGCGGGTTGGAAAATGGATGGATGGATGGATGGATGTTTTGTTTTTTTGGGGGGGTTCAAAAGACAGGGTCTGTTAAAGCCCACTGCGGCACGCCTTGTGTGATTTTGGGCTAGACAAAAATAAATTGTAATTGTAATTGGCAGGTGGTACCATAATTGGGGGACCACCCACAAAATACATGGAGCACAACACAGGTGAAGAAAATACAGAGCAGACAGCTAGCAAAGGTAACACTAACATCAATAAAGAACTCAACGACGAACAAAAAGGACACAACACATGGATCTGAACCCCAGCCAGGGGACGAACCCTGACCAAACTATAACACTTGGGGGGCACAGAGTGGGATGTGCTGCATGTTGATTGGCATATGCAAGAAAGAATTGCACTGAACTTTGTACACGTGAAAATAATCGGCACTCCATTACAGAGGCGTAGCTAGGGTTTTCAGCGCCCGGGGACAACTGAAGATTTCGCGCCGCCTCCTGTTTGCCAAAATGCAATGGGGAAGGGAAAGAAAATGTTAAAATGGCGCCCCCTGGATGCTGTGCCCAGGGACAGATGTCTCCCCTTGCCCCCCCCCCCAGCTACGCCACTGCTCCATTAGTCACCATTTCTTTCTTTCTTTCTTTCTTTCTTTCTTTCTTTCTTAGGCTTTCTAAGACTATTACTGTCATATCTCAAAGAAATGAATGTTAAGGTAACTGGAGGTTGCAATTTGACTCAATAGATATTGGTGTGGCCAGCAGGGGGCACTTACCCTGTGGTCGGTGTGTGAATCCCAAATACCCCAGTGCAGTGACGGGGACACCGTGATGTAAATATGGTGCTGTCCTTCAGATGAGACGTAAAACTGAGGTCTTGACTCTCTGGGGTCATAAACGATCCATGGTCTTTATGATGTCCGGGCTAAATTGCCCACCATGGCCTAGTCGTTTTGGCCCTCTAATCATTCCCCGTCTCTAATTGGCTCTCTCTCTCTCACCTCTTCACCACATAACAGCTCATGTGTGGTGAGTGTACTGGCACAAAAATGGCTGCCATCACATCATCCAGGTGGGTGCTACACAATAGTGGTAGCAGTGACAAAAGCGCTCTATAAATTAAAATAATAATCATTATTCTAATTATTATTATTAGTTTTGACTCCTATGCCTGATCACCGTGACAACTTTTCACATCTTTCTTTTGTATCGGAGTTTTCCTCTCCATCCTCTTGCTTTTCTAGCACAGAGGTGCTCATATTAGCTTATAGCAGCATTTCTCAACCTTTAAGTATTTGCGACCCGAGTTTTCATAATGGTTTTAATTGCGCCCCCCTAATGTTTTTCTGAAAGGAGCCCACTAATACCAATTGCTTTTTTTTAATTAATGATATATCATAGATGCATATTTTATTATACCTACTTAATTTTTATCGACATTTATCTAACTCTATATTTATTTTTCTAGTATCAGAATGTAGTTTAAGTTAATTTGTTTGGGTTTCAATATATGTATCTTTTTTTCCAAATCTTCGTGCCCCCCTTTTTGTTAATTTGCGCCCCCCCCCCCCCCCCCCCCCCGCACAGTTTGAGAACCACTGGCTTAAAGGAATACCCAAAAATGTTATTTAACCCCATATAGTTTGTAGTGATGGCCGAAAAAAAAATTAATTTCATGTTTTTGTGGAGAGCAAATATTTTTTTTTTGTTCTTTATTTCGCCTTGGGGTCAGAGCGCAGGGTCAGCCACTGTACAGCGCCCCTGGAGCAATTGAAGGTTAAGGGCCTTGCTCAAGGGCCCAGCAGAGTAGGATCTCTTTTGGCAGTGACGGGGATTGGAACCAGCAACCTTCAGGATACCAGCGCTGATCCTTAGCCTCAGAGCCAATATAACAACGTTTCTGATAGAATGGGAGCTAATTAAAAATATCCATGGGAAAAAATGTCAAATTAACTTAATCCACATGTGAAGTCATCCAGTGCTCACAATGTTCAAAACACGTGCAGTTTTTGCTAAAATCTAGTTAAACCAGCTGTGCTACCCATCTAAGACAAGATGAAATCTAAGGAAACAATGCAGGCCTCAGCGTATTCAGCATTAACATTTGTAGTGCACCATCTATTGGAATGCATGTAGTGATAACGCTCAAAGCATGTGTCATTCCAACAGATGCCGTATCACAAACATTGATAGTAATAACATGCATTACTACAAATGTTTATGATGTGCCATTATCTATCTATCTATCTATCTATCTATCTATCTATCTATCTATCTATCTATCTATCTATCTATTTGTGGGAATGACAAACGCAATGCATATGTCTGTTACTGTATATGCCATTTGGTATGCGGGGCCAGGGCATCACACACCTATTCATACGCAACACCCACTAGCTGGCATTTGCAGTGCGGACTCTGTGTAGTGTGAATAATGCCAAAGCCCCAGGGCATGCAAGTTTAATTCAGCCACAGCTTGCTAGAAATCGGTACGGATAATAAGACACTTAATCTTTATTACTCCATTGAAAATGTGATGTCACTTTCTAACCCGCTTTATCCAGACCAGGGTCACTAGGGGGTATAGCGTGTCTCAGCTAACACAGGGCGCATGGCAGGAACAAGCCCCAGACAGGGCAGTACACACACAGCCAATTTAGATAGATAGATAGATAGATAGATAGATAGATAGATAGATAGATAGATAGATAGATAGATAGATAGATAGATAGATAGATAGATAGATAGATAGATAGATAGATAGATAGATAGATAGATAGATAGATAGATAGATACTTTATTAATCCCAATGGGAAATTCACAGCGTCATGCATGTCTTCAGACAGTGGGGGGAACCCACATGGACACAGGGAGAACATACTGTGAGGCAGCAGCACTACCACTGCATTACTGTGCCACCCCTCCATTAAAAATGCTGAATTAAAAATTAAACTGAAGGAGCACTAAGTTAAAAGTGAACGTCTTCTCCATTTCCAGACTTCAGGAGGCGGCTGAGTGATGTCAGGCTCTCTGCCCAGGACAGCGTATTTCTGTCATTGACACCCTTCTCTTTAAATTTGGGTGAGTGAATTGTTCATCTAATGATTTTCTTTACACTTGAGGGTATTTATTTTGGGCAGTCAGAGTCTTGTACTTTTCCAGCAGGTGTCACTGTTATTCAGGAGGGCCTGACAAATTCCAAAAACAAGGAGAATTAAAAGCAGGCTCCATCAGCATGACGATGATTTGAGGTTCATCTAAACTCAATCAGTTGCTGTAGCTGCTCTGCCTTCCCACAGCAGGCTCTCGTCTTGAGTGCCAAGTTTATAAAGACGATGTGTGTTTAATCTAAAGTTTAATGCCTGTTTCCTGTGGCTGATGGGTGCCAGAACTGAAGGCTAAGCGAGAGGTCAGGCGTGGTGCTGAAGTACAACGACCCGTCTGGGAAGCTTGAGACGTGGCTTTGTGCCAAGCAACTGAAAGCGCTAGAGAGAAGAGTTTAAAAGTTGAATATGCTCATGTTATTTAGGGCCAGCTTGAGGGGAAGTTATTAACTCGCAAACAGACATTTCCTCTCTCACACCAGCCGGCACATTTGCTCACTTAACTCAAGAGGCCCAGACATTCAATGTATAGATGAACTTCATTAGAAGAAAATTGGATCCTGCAATCCTTTCCATTTTTGTGACATGCATAATAAAATGTTACTCTTGCTGGAACTGCTCTGGAGGTTGATTCATATTGCTCTCTCCTACTGCTTTGTATTTAATTGTTCTTTCATTTTTAAATGTGTATGTACATACTGGAAAATGCAAAAAGGCACCTATAGCCGTTGTCACATCTCTCTGCCTCTCCACTTCATGAAACACTTCGGCTGTTAGTACACCCATTTTGTTGAAATGTTGTACAATTATTATTCAAGGAAACAATGGAGAACTCTCTGGGCAGCACTCTCTGCTGGCATCCAGAAACTCCAACAGGGCTGCTGTCCCAAACTACAGTGTGTCAAAACAGAGGAACACTGGCACCTGTTATAATGGGTGTCACACACACGCGATTAGGGGGCAGCCAACAAGCCTGATGGAGCACAAAAGAACATGAGATAGGGGTATGGAACAGCGTATTAATGCCTTTCTCTCTTCCTCACCAGGAAACCCGAAAATCCGAAGTCCGCCATATCTTGAATTCTGTGTTCGAAGAACGCCTTCCTGAAAAATGGCTGGAGATAAGCTCACTTTGGCAATCCGTCCACCACTGATTCATCCATCGTCCCGTGATGACTTAATTTTCGGTCCCTTTCCAATGTCCTCACCTCCTGCCCCAGTGATGACATCATCCTCATTTCCTCTCTCTCTGTGATACTTCCAGCCATGACTATATAAAAACTCCGTCTACCATTTTTTCTTTGTCAACTTAGAATTTGTACATTTTGACCAGTGTATCAGTGCCAGTTGACTGTCTGATCCATCAACACTATACGGGGACAGTTCCCCAGTTTTGTGTGGTATTATTTCTTCACATGGTGTAGGAACTGTTCTTGGTAAGCAGTATCCCCAGTCCATTCATTATATATCACGTTTCATATACATCATATATAAGATATATCATATCACATATCTTATTATATATGGCAAGGGGGAACATCCATCTGTCCTGTTCTTCCATAATGGCTTCGTGGCCAAGTAAGGCACCATATTCACCTCAGTTGGACACCAGTCCACCCATTATGTCTATCATGATAGATAGATAGATAGATAGATAGATAGATAGATAGATAGATAGATAGATAGATAGATAGATAGATAGATAGATAGATAGATAGATAGATAGATAGATAGATAGATAGATAGATAGATAGATAGATAGATAGATTTACGTGACTCCAGGGGGAAATTTGTCTTTTTGTTATAACTAGTGGGCTTTACCCCACCCGGCCTACGCTACACGCCAGCCACTTCGTGTCTCTGCCGCTCGCGTATGTGGATTTCACTTTCACCAAACAACAAATCTTTTAATTCTCGCACATACGCCTCTTCATTGGGAAAAAACACTTCTTTTCCCTGATGGCAAAACGAATTACACGATCTACAAGTCTCCGAGTTAAAGTTTAAATCCGAAGAATATATTCGATCTCTTTTCGCTGTTCCGTTATTTCACTGAGTAATAATTTCTGTTTGTTTACGCTATTGCGATCTTTACTATCATTTTTTTCAGACTTTCGAATTTTAGTACTTTCATTATCTCTAACCTGCTCTGCATTTGTATCGCGCCAACATTTTTGAATTCTTTAAGACGTTCTACTTTGTCATCTTCTCTTTGTCTTTTATTTCCGGCCCCAGGCCTGGTTAAATCACTTGGCACAAAGTCTCGTCTCGTGGGGCGTGAAAGTGTCTCTCTGAGAAACTCTCGTCTCGTCCCAGGATTTTTTTTATTATAATAGAGAGATACAATTTCTAGAATACTAATGACATATAGACGTAGCTATAAGTATTGGTACCTTTACACTTAAATGATGTCACGGCTGAAGGACCGCCCTCAGCCTATATATAAGGGGAGCAGGGGGCAAAATTTAATGGAATCTGTCAATAGCACAGGAGTAGGTGAAGTTCTCGGATGTGTCACTAGATATCGTATGCCTGCAAGCCTGGAGAATCAGTCCACTGAGTGGCATCGTGTTGAGTTGCTCGAGTGCATATTTCTGCCGTTTATTTTACAATTGCACAGGAGATGTAGGCATTTTTTATTACTGTAAATCATCAAAATGGATTTTGACAATGATCGCATTTTTCGACATTGACAGACTTTTCCATAAAGAGTTTGTTCCCCATTAATGACATTATTGAACTGCTGAGGTGTCTACTGGAAAGCATCAGGAAAAAAAAAATGCCCAGAACAGTGGCCCACCCAAAAGTACATTTTGAACCATGGCAGCTCACCTCCACACACCGTTCTGTCTTCTGTCAAATCATTTTTGACCATAATCAATGTGGTTGTTGCTTCGTATATCCTTCTTTTTCACCAGATCTTGCACCCTGTGACTTCTTTTTTGCTCCCGAAATTAAAACAGACATTGAAGGGAAGACGATTTGCTGCTGTGGAAGAAATCCTGGCAAAAGCGCCAGGGTCGCTAGGTCAGGTCAGATTGGCGAGCACGCACCAGTACACTGTGTTGCTGCACCCACCACATGGCGAAAAGACAAGGCACTAGACAAGGTAACAAAAGATGAGAGTACAGGAAGGGTTACCAGGAATGGGAAAAGCACAGGGAGACGTGGATTACAGGTCAAGGAGAGGAGATTGAAGGTGACTAAAAGGAAATTGTTGTGAGTTTTATAATATATACTTTTCAATGACAATTGTAGAAATTTGTGAGTCCACCCCCCATCGTACGTAAAGCTGGAGAGCAAGTCCTTCACTGATTAACTATGGTTCATTGTGAGTATTTGGAGAAGTGCATTATTTTTCTGGTTCCTGTCTTGGGTTTACGATTACTGGATTTAGGATTAGGATTTGCTGGTTGTGAATTGCCCATTTTAGGCAAACCTTTTGTCTTTTTCTTCTTCCCTTTTGCTATTTCTCTTCTATTTTGATTATATTCAAATAAATATTTTTTATATTTATATTCTTTGTGGACTTATTAATCAAGTCAAAGGTTACATAGCTTTCCTCTCACTCCTCATTTTGGTATATTTTGAACTTTAAAAGCCTGGTCTCCATTTTTGTGATCTGGAAAAGCCTGCCAGTTGAGTTTAGGGGACAAGCTGCCCAGGGTGAGGCTTACCTTTAGGCAGGCCAGTGAGGACATTGACCTAATTCTGGGGGTCTTTTGAAGGCTCACACTCTTTTGCTATTGTGAAAACACTTACAATACCAAAAAAATTTGGACATGAGCATCAGTAGGCTTAGGAACCAAGTTACCCAAACTATTCTCTAACATTTCAGTAATTACGTGGGGTGTTCAGTTATAAACAGGAATTTTCATACTCTGTTATTATAAAGAGTGCAAGGAAGACCTGACTCATTGGACAAACACATGCTTGTTTGAAGTTGTCGTTAGTAGTGCTAGCTGCTCTTTCCCCCCTTCCTGTCAGTTGTAATCAACATGTCGGAGCAGGAGGTACACAGTAGTGTTGCGCAGCGCATTATTATTCAATTTTTGACAAATGAAGGAGTCATTCCATCTCAGATTTATTCGAGACTTAAAATCAGTTTGGTGGTGAGTGTCTGTCTCACTATCTGAGTCTAGAGTGCATGATTGGTGCAAGTCTTTCAGAGAAGGACTATCATCTCTTCAGCCCACTTAAGAAATTTTTAAGAGGGAAGAAATTCAAGTCAAACGAGGAGGTTATTGACGCTGTGCAAGAACGGGTCAACATGCAGTCAAAAGACTTCTACTCTTTGGGAATTAAGAAGCTTCCTGAGCACTAGAACAAGTGTATTGTAATGGCAGGAGACTATATAGAAAAACAGTGTATAAGTTGTTTGATTGTCTCTCTATTAGAAGAAAAAAATCTTGGAAGGAGACCAGACATGATTTTCTCAGACAGACACTTAAACGCCCACAAAACAAGTCTTTGTGCCAAGAGATTTAACCACGCCTGGGGCCGGAAATAAAAGATAAAGAGTAGATGACAAAGAAGGTTGTAAAGAGGTACAAAAACATTGCCGCAGTACACATGCAGAACAGGTTAGAGATAATGGAAGTACGAAAATTCGAAAGTCTCAAAAAAAGGATAGTAAAGATCGCATTATCGCAAACAAACGGAAATTATTACTTGTTGAAATAACGGAACAGCGAAAAGAGATCAAATACATTGTTCAGATTTAAACTTAAAGTCGGAGACAAGTAGATCGTCTAATTCGTGTTGCCATCAGGGTGGAAAAAAAAGTAGTGTTTCTTCCCAATGAAGAGGCGTATCTGCGAGAATTAAAAGATTTGATGTTTGGTGAAAGTGAAATCCGGCAAGAGAAAATTTCAACCATGCACACGGTTCAATCATTTCCTATTTGTATGAGTGCTATTGTCAGACACATTTCTTGTAGAGAGAAAGAAACGATATTCACTCATGGGCAGTTATACATTGCGTTATCACAATGTAATTCCAAACACGGAATCAAAATTCAATGCGATACTGACGAAAAGGTAAAAGTGAAAAGAGATTGAATATATGGACACAGGACGCAGCACGGCAGCAGCAAGCCACCAGCTGATTGAGCAAAGAGGAGCTTAAATAAAACAGTATTTGTTTCCCATTGTATCACTGTTTCAGAGGGGATTTCGGAGAAGCAACTGCGTCTCCTTGGGGTGTGTTCAGGCCCCCTCTTCACAACACGAGCGGCAGAGATGTGAAGTGGCTGGTGCGTAGCGCAGGCCGGGGGATGGGCTTGGGGGAAAAAAAATCAATAAATAAAATGTAACTCATAAATTCCTGTTTATATCTGAAAGACCCTCGAATTTACCACTTCGATGCTGATCTTTCTGATTATAAAATAGATCATTACAATAGTAATTGACGAGAAGAATTCCTAATTCATTGCAGAATAACGGTACTTGAGGGTTCCTCTCGAGTGCCTCTTTCTCTTGTATGATTTTGCTCAAAAACTAATCCGAACATCATCCTCTCATAACAGGTTTACGTTTCGAGTTTGGGATTTTTCCGACCAGCTATTTTAGATCTAGACCGTCCTCAACAAACTGTGACATATAGACAGACACACATCTATCATCGAGATATTGATGTTGTCTGTATCGGGGACCCTAAAACATCGAGATCTGTTGAAAACGGAGATCAAACTTTTTAACAAATCTAAAGCTTTCACTCCCCCGCCCCCCACCACAGATGATAAGTTATGGTGGGGGAGGGTACAAAGCAAAAAAACACACATGAAAAATAATACTTAAAAAATAACAGAAAAAAGTAAAAATAAACATAAATCAATAAATAAACCCTAGCCTCAAATTTCAAATGTTTCTGTAACCCCCAGTGCCTCCAACTGATGTAAACTACGCACACCATTTCAATTTAAGAAGCTAGAAACTCCAAGGAAAACTAAAGATAACAATTTCCAACTTATTGGATGACTTTATAAAGGAATTCAACTGAACTATCAAGTGATCGTGCTTAAGCAAGTTGAAAATACAAATAAATATCAATTAGCCGAGTTGATTGAACGCACACACGTAAACCTTTTCAGACTTCTAAGCCACTCTTGGTGTTTAATGAACTGCCTGCCAGGGGGGATGCGTCTACTCGGATAGAGTAAGTCATGATATTTGTAACAAACACACATCACGCTTTAAACCAAAGCACAGCCTGCAGCCATCTGCACGCTCTTTAATTATAAAATATTAATCAGGTGGGGAATCGGGCTTGGCACGTGTTGAAACCACTTCAACCACTGAAGTCCTCACATGAAGAAAGTGGTACGTCGTAAATGAACGGGAAGCTACTGTATGTTCTGATTTAGAAATACATCAATAGCGCATAACAGACGGGCTGGATGATGTGCCAGTCCAGCAAAAGGCACTCACTTTCTTCCCTTTTCCTCTATTTTGTGATGTTTCAAATATGTTCATTTGTTGTCTGTTGTCAAGGCCAAGCAAAATAGGGGGCAATGCCAAGCAGCAACTTCAAGGACCCTTATCACAACCACCCTGGCAAGGTCTGTCAGCCGCATGCCTCTAACCATGCTGACTCATGCTGTCCACACTGAATATGTAGCTCTCGTCCTTAAAAAACACACACAAGACTGAAGATCCCTCAGGGTTCAGTCCTTGAACTGTTACTTTTTCTACTTTATATCCTTCCTTTGGGTCAGATTATTCGCAGACATGGCCTTAACTTCCACTGTTATGCAGATGATATCCAGTTATATCTTAGTACAGACTCTCCTACAGATTCACCTCCCAGCACACTCATGGAATGCATCACTGATTTTAAGCTATGGATGGAAAATAACTTTCTCAAACTTAATGCCAATAAAACTGAAGTGTTACTGGTAGGTCCAAAATCCCAACTTTCTAAGGCAGCGTCCATTTTCTCTATTTCTGTTGAAGGTCCACTTGTCAAACCTGCTCCTGTTGTCAGAAATCCTGGTGTTTTGTTTGATTCATCACTTAACTTTGAGTTACACATTAGGTCTCTTTCCAAAATTTCATTCTATTATCTCCGTAACATTGCCCACCTCCGTCCATTTCTGTCCTTGTCTGATGCTCAAACTCTGGTTCGTTGTTTCATAATGTCTCGTATCGATTACTGTAATTCCCTCTTCATTGGCTTCCCTGCAAAATCGATACAGAAGCAACAGTATCTGCAACCAGAGTCCTCACCCACACCAAGTGTTTTGCTCACATCTCCCCTGTTCTCTCCCAGCTTCACTGGTTACCGGTTCCATCAAGGATTAAATTCAAGATTCTGGTTCTCACCTTCAAAGACCTACATGACCTTTGCCCCCCTCTACCTCACTCAGTTCCTTACACTCCTTGTCGCTCTCTCAGGTCCTCGGGCAGTCATCTCCTTACTGTACCATGCACCAGACTCTCCATCTTGGGAGGCAAGTCCTTCAGTGCTATAGCACCTCAACTCTGGAACTCTCTTCCTCAGTCTCTCCCAGATTGCTCCTGTTTCTGAACTTTTAAATCACAACTGAAAACTTTCCTCTTGTATAAACTTCTGTCATCTGTGCAATATTTTTTTTACTCTGTATGTAAAGCGACCTTGGGTTTGTGAAAGGCGCTCAATAAAATGTAACTTATTATTATTATTATTAAAGGTGCATTGTCACTCATTAGGAATGTCATATGCACTACATAACATACACTATATTGACAAAAGTATTGGGATGCACCTCTTAATAACTGAATTCAGGTATTTCAATCCAACCCATTGCTACAGGTGTATAAAATCAAAACACATAGTCATGCAGTCTCCATTTACAAACATTTGTGAAACAAAATGAGTCATCATGAAGAGCTTAGTGACTTCAAGCGTGGTTCTGTGACAGGATGCTACCTTTGCAATAAAATGGTTTGTGAAATTTCATCCCTGCTGGATATTCTACGGTCAACTGTAAGCGGCATTATTGGAGAGTGGAAACATTTAGGAACAACAGCAACTCGGCCATGAAGCAGAAGGCCACATGAAGTCACAGAGCTAAGGTGCATGGTGCGTAAAAGTCGACAATGCTCTGCTGATTCCATAGCTGAAGAAGCTGAAGAATTCCAAACTTCCACTGGCATTTAATATAAGCATAAAAATGCTGTTTCCATGGCTGAGCAGCTGCATACCAGCCTTACATCACCAAGTCCAATGCCAAGAAGCAGATGGAATGGTGTAAAGCACACTGCCACTGGACTGTGGAGCAGGAGAAATGTGTTCTGTGGATTGACAAATCACACTTCTCTGGGTTTGGCAGATGCTGGGAGAATGTTACCTGCCTTACTGCATTGTGCCAACTGTGAAGTTTAGTGGAGGAGGGATAATGGTGTGGAGTTGTTTTTCAGGGTACGGGCTCGGCCACTTAATTCCAGTGAAGGGCAATCTTAATACTTTATCACACCAAGATATTTTGGACAACGCTATGCTTCCAACTTTGTGGAAGTAGTTTGAGTAAGGTCCTTTTCTATTCCAGCATGACTGCAGCCCATTGCACAATAAGATGCTGCAGATGTTCTATCAGACAGTTGTGGCGAGCGCCCTCTTCTATGCCGTGGTGTGCTGGGGAGGCAGCATAAAGAAGAGGGACGCCTCACGCCTGGACAAACTGGTGAGGAAGACAGGCTGTATTGTAGGCACGGAGCTGGACAGTTTGACATCTGTGGCAGAGCGATGGGCGCTGAGCAGACTCCTGTCAATTATGGAGAATCCACTGCATCCACTGAACAGGATCATCTCCAGACAGAGGAGCAGCTTCAGCGACAGACTGCTGTCACTTTTCTGCTCCACTGACAGACTGAGGAGATTGTTCCTCCACCACACTATGCGACTCTTCAATTCCACTCAGGGGGGGTAAACGTTAACATTATACAAAGTTATTGTCTGTTATAGCTGCATTGTTATTACTCTTTAATTTAATATTGTTTTTTATAAATATGCTGCTGCTGGAGTATGTGAATTTCCCCTTGGGATAAGTATCTATCTATCTATCTATCTACAAAGCAAGATCAGTAAAGATATGGTTGGATGAGTTTGGTGTGGAAGAACTTGACTGGGCTGAGCAGTCATTAACTCCATTTAACACCTTTGGGATGAACTGGAATGGAGATTGTGAGCCAGGCCTTTTTTCCCAGCATTGGTGCCTGACCTCATAAATGCCCTACAGAATGAATGGGCATAAATTCCCACAGAAACACCCCCAAAATCTTGTGGAAAGCCTTCGAAGAAGAGTGGAAGCTGTTATAGCTGCACTTCGGGACAACTCCATATTAAAGTCTATCTATTGGAATGCAACGCCATTCAAGTCCCTGTTGGTATAATGGTCACGCATCCCAATACTTTTGTCCATATAGTGTATGTATATATTATCACACATGTGTGACGTGGGTCCTCGTCCTGGCCCTGGCAAAGTAAGCAGTACCACCCCACAACAAGAAGGGGCGCTGCAGCATCTTTCCCGTCCTGTGGTTCAGACAGGAAGCCTCAGCATGATGCCTAATGCCCCGCCTTCACCTCTGAGAAGGCTCCGCCCCTTCCAGTCAAGGCATTATATATTAACAGGCCACCCCAAAGGATGGCTGCTCATTCTGAGACCAAATTGTGAAAGAGACGGAGCTTCCTACACCACAGCTCAGACACACTTTGACTGAATTGGCTAAACTGGGTCATTGCCCAACTATTTGTAAGTGCTGTAGTGCTGAAACTATTTTTTTCATTTTAGCAATGCCAACAATGACACATGGGTAGTCTGGCTGGTGCCCCAGCTATTTCTGCTAGTTCTCTCTTGTGTCTGTCCACCAGTCACTATAGAGTAGAATGGCAAAGGATCTGCTCTGGTATCTGGAAAGTTGATGGTTCATATCTCATTACTGCCATATTGGGTTCTACTGTATTGGGCCCTTGAGCAAACCCCTTAACTTGAATATTGCTCCAGGGGGTGCAGTACCATAGCCACCTCTGCACTCAAACCCACAAATGGTCTTGCTAAAAGATCATTTCCTCTCGGGGATTCACAAAGAATATCAAATTCCAACAGGGCTGTATCAAACTCCAATTCCCATGGAGCCCAGGGGGGCTGCCACCTAGTGCTCCGCGGAAGGTAATGCTCCGTCCAAGGTTCCTCCCCAGGTCCTTCCATCATGGAAGTGTTCCGGCTGGGGCACATCCACCACAATATGTATAATTTTACTCTTTTCTTCAAGCTTCTTAAGAGTGCTTTACTTGCATCATTATCAGACGTTGTCTTACGTTATGCAATCCTGATATTTTGCATATTTAACCAGGCTGTTTTCAGGCTCTCGTCAGACATGGACCTCTTGGTTTAGTATGCATGTAGTAAAATGATTTTTTCCCCACACACTTTCTATCCTAAACCTAAGCAGTCTCTCTGATATAAACAGACGTCTCCTTTTGCGGACTGCAATTTGTCTAAAACTGAACACACTGCTGTGTGTCTCTTAACGTCTTGTAGTATTTCACAAGTACAGCAGCTATTGTGCTTTTAATAACCAAGATAATGACAGAAGTGAAAATCTTATATTGACGCATTTTATATACCGGCTGTTACAGCTGGGAATGATCGCCTTCCACTAAAACGTTCAGAACAACAATATGGATGTCTGTAGGAGAACCTTTGCTCTGCTTGCTCTTTCGGAATACAGACGACTACTGAGTAGCGCGTTATGTGATATTTTTACGTGTCTCAACACAGTAGCACGGTGACCGAGGTTGGACAGTGCTGCGTGTACGACTGATTTAATGAGACTCAAATAGACAGACGTGCTCATAAATAGTAAACTGTAATACTAAAGTTTTCACTAACGTTTGCGGTGTACATCGCCATTTTGGATTGACGTCATCACTCGAAGTCGAACAAACTCGGATCTTGACAGACCAACTCTGAGTTTCCAGGTAAGGAAACCCGACTTGTGCAGTGGGCGTTCCACTTGAAAATTCTATCTAGGAACACGAAAATTCTGACTTCCAGTTCAAACATTAATTACAATTTGAGGAAAACAAAAAATAAAGTATGACAGTTACACAAATAACTTGCGGCTTTTCAAAATATTTGTAACTTGTGAGGTTATTATGAAATGTGACAAACTTCAGGGTCGATCGATGCATAGGTGGGTCACTCACAAGTTCAATTGTGCTTCATTCTGCTTTACACTTTAAGGAATGTAAACAGTTGGGTAGAATCTGCAAACCAACGACTAACTTGTTGTTGTTTAAGGCGGGGGATTACGACACTCCTTACTTACCTTGTGTACCGGTGCAGCGCTGGGAAGGAACAGAAAACAGTCTGCTGTCGCCAGATTGATGAAACTGTCGCGGTACAAGCTCAGCTCTTTATGGCCTTGAATGACTTTGTACAGCTCCAGGCACACGAGACCAACGACTGCCGCTGTAGTGGTGGCAATAGCTGGGATTATTTTACCGACAATCAGTTTACTCTGAAGGAAGCAAAAAGAAACGAGAGAGAGATACATGTTGGCTGAGATGGAACGCTGCGGAGAGTAAAGCACAAACCAAACATCTTCACTGCCGGCTAAAACTGAAGTGGCTGCAATGAAATATTCTGATGCAATGGGGTCCCCTTTGGTTACGAGGAAAATGCAACATAGGGCAAGTATTACAATAATAATTTCAAGAACAATAAATGCTTACTGTCTGGGGATCACACGAGGACAAAAACAGTAGAGTAAGGTCTCATATATCATGACGTCTGGGCTAGGGGATCAGGGAAGGAATAGGTGCTGGAATGATGTCTCTGTCAGGGGTCAAACCCTGGAGTTCATATCGACTCTAAACTGTCCACCTAGTAATTTGTAACTGACTGAGATGGTCACAGTGGCGAGTGAGGGACAACAAGCACTTTGGGTCCACTTGTCCGGGACTTAAAGCTTGGGGTGATCTTGGATTCAAACAGATCAATGCTGTGGTAGAAAGTGTTTTTAGTAGAAAGTTTTTAATCAATAAAGTCAAGCCATTTTTGTCATTTAATGACCTACAAAAGCTCATTCAGGCTTTAGTCACATCTCGTTTGGATTATTGTAATGGCCTGTATGTCAGGGTGTCCTGGATGACGCAGCCGGGGCAGAATGCAGCTGCTAGAGTTTTGACTACTAACTTGTGAACATTGCAATCGAGCTCCAACCTCACTGGGTGCCTCATGTTTTCGGCCTGCACCAAATTAACATCATATTGAACCCAAATCTTTAAACGCCTATCAGTTAGCCTTGGTGTCACAATTCCTCCTAATCCACTAATAGCTGTGTTTGGTGGGCTCACAGAGGGGCTTAAAGTGGAGAAGGACAAACAAACTGTAAATACTTCACTAGTAGCATTGCAAAAGCTATCCCGGCCACAGACAGACACGACACCAATGTCCAAAACACACGGGTTTATTTACATGAATATCTACACTTGATTCCTCCCACGCTCACACTATTCCTCAGTCCTTTCTCTCTTCGTCTGCCTCCACTCCTCTCTCACAAGCTCCGTCTTTCTCCTCCCGACTCCGGCTCCTCGAAGGGAGTGAGGCGGCCCCTTTTATCATGCCCCGGATGTGTTCCAGGTGCTTGATGATGGTATTCGGGTAGCACTTCCTTGTGTGGCGGAAGTGCTGTCCTCCAGGGCTCAGGAACCATCCAGGCAGCCCCTTGGTTGAGCCACGGACCCCCACAGGGTTGAGGCCCTTGATGGGAATCAGGGGGGCTGCCCTCTTGCGTCCAGAGGAGATATTGCTCCTCTCCCAGGGCTTCCTTGATCCAGGCGTCCCGGTGGGGCAAGATCCCTGGCCGTCTGCCACAGCACGTAGACTTATCTCGCTTAGCTGGAAGAATCCTAACCCACCTCTTTTAAGTCAGTGGGTAACTGATGTTATATACTATTTGAAATTGGAAAAAATCTAATTCTCACTTAGAGGATCTGTATACTCAGAGGATTTACTGAATGTAGCGTGTTTCCTCACTTAATGATGCTGACACATTGTATTAGTTCTTCTGAGCTCAAAATGTTTTGCAGCCGATTTTCATTTTGACCCTGCGTCTGATGTTTTCTTGAGAAGTGGTGAGGCAGCCTTGTGCTGTTATGCACCTAAAACCTGGAACAGCTGACCGATAGAAATTCACCAGGCTAATGTGGTGGAGCATTTTAAAAAACTGCATGGCATCCTCATACATTTTGTTAAGCTATATGTGCATTGAATTATCATTTTCATGAAGGCTACGCAATCCCTACTATTCTCTGCTGTTCTTTGTCCAGTTTTCTGTGGTGGCCACCACCACCTGATCAAAGCACCGTGCAGTCCCTACATTGATGGATTGAAGGCCCGAGGTCCACATAACCATCATCATCATTTAATTCTTCCACATGAAGCCTGATAACCATAAGGCCTGATTGAGATCATTACTGTGAGGTAGAATGTCCAGTGGAGGCTGGGTGGTCTCTTGGCCTTGGAACCCCTGCAGATTTTTGTTTGTTTGTCTCCTGCCCATCTGGAGTTTTTTCTTTCCTCCTGGTCATCAGCACTTACTTCATACTTTGTTACTTAGTATTGTCTAATCTTATTTTTGTTTCATATAAACTTTTCCTTCTTCGTCCTGTAAAGCACTTTGAGCCACACCACTTGTATGAAAATGTGCGATAGAAATAAATGTCGTTGTTGTTGTTCTTATGCAGTGCAGATGGTGCAGACCTATAAATACCTGGGAGTGCAGCTGGATGATAAATTAGACTGGACTGCCAATACTGATGCTCTGTGCAAGAAAGTACAGAGCCGACTATACTTCCTCAGAAGGCTGGAGTCCTTCAACATCTGCAATAAGATGCTGCAGATGTTCTATTAGACAGTTGTGGCGAGCGCCCTCTTCTACGCGGTGGTGTGCTGGGGAGGCAGCATTAAGAAAAAGATGCCTCACGTCTGGACAAACTGGTGAGGAAGGCAGGCTCTATTGTTGGCATGGAGCTGGACAGTTTAACATCTGTGGCAGAGCGACGGGCGCTCAGCAGGCTCCTATCAATGATGGAGAATCCACTGCATCCACTAAACAGTATCATCTCCAGACAGAGGAGCAGCTTCAGCGACAGACTGCTGTCACCGTCCAGCTCCACTGACAGATTGAGGAGATCGTTCCTCCCCCAAACTATGCGATTCTTCAATTCCATCTGGGGGGGGGGGGGGGCTTGGGTAAACGTTAACATTATACAAAGTTATTGTCTGTTTTTTACCTGCATTATTATCAATCTTTAATATTGTTTATTGTATCAGTATGCTGCTGCTGGAGTATGTGAATTTCCGCTTGGGTTTAATAAAGTATCTATCTATCTATCTATCTATCTATCTATCTATCTATCTATCTATCTATCTATCTATCTATCTATCTATCTATCTATCTATCTATCTATCTATCTATTTCAGCGTCCAACAATAGTCGGCCAAGTCCTGGTGGAACCTTTCGCCGCACTCCTCACGGACAGCGCCAAGATCAGCAGGATGAAGTCCAAGTGTGAATGCAGTAAATGAATCCATCATCTTGCACGTCTTGGTTTTGTATGCTTGAAGCATGCTGGATGGCGTTTGGTGATCTGAGAAGCATCACGTCATTTGGAGCTCCGTTGAACTAATGCAACACGTCAGCATCAGCAAGCGATGAAAAACGCTAAATTCAGTAAATGTTCATTTCATGTTTCTACAAATTCCTATGTGAAGCAGCTCATCTGAAATAATGTTTGTCTTCAGCTTCAAGCTATCTATCATAATCGGTAAAATTTTATAAGATAGGAAATTAAAAAAAAAACCGTGTTGTCCAGTGTTACTGAGTAAGTTATGGTCGATGCTGATCCACTGTCAATGCTGCTTAATCCAATTTAGGGTAGTGGGAGGCCGAGCCTGTATGGGGGGCACCAGTCACAAATATCCACAAACTCACTCACACCAGGCCATTTTAAAGATCTTTGAGAGGAACCTGGTGTGATCTGAGAAATGGGCACCAATACAGGGAGAATGTGCCGCCAACTCTAGTCTGCGATTTGAACGCAACATCACTAACCCGAGTGTCACCATGCTATTGAGTTGTGGGTCACGTCGGAGGGTCACCTTCCAAGTTTATCAGAATTAAGTGTTACTACCCCAGGGAGAGAGGGGGCGCTGTTGCCAACACTGTCATCTCTGTTTTTATTCACAATGGTGAGGAAATTTCCAAGTGATAGCAGATGACTCCACCTCTTCCAGCCAGAGTCCTACAAAACAGTGGACACCCCAGAGAATGGTGTCTCATTTCGGACCTACCAGAACGGAACCACTGAGGAAGACCCACTTGATCGAGCCACTACCCTTAAAAAGAAAAGTCATGGAGAGCTGCTTTATGTTTCTGTTTAACTGCCATTAAGTGTTCTTTTTTTTTAATATTATTGGGGTTAGGAATAAAAGCGGTGACCCTGCTGACACCCTAACATGTCCTTGACATCCATGGGTGTCCTTTGAGCCGTCCACAGGACAGCTGCAGACTTTTTAGGATTTTCCACTACGCTTTATTCTCGTGCCATTTTCCCTTTTAACTTGATTACTTCAATGGTGAAACGAGACTTGCACGTCTTCTATAGAAAAAAAAAGGAGTTCAATTATAAAATATTGTAGCTTTAGGGAACAGTTTACATGATGAAACTCGTCCGTGCAACTCAGTGACCCTAATAATGAAATATAATAATAATAGTAATAAAAATTTAAAAAAAAAATCAAATCAAAACCACAAGCTGAGTAACGCTTGCACCTGGAAGCCATACTGTACGTGGAATGTGGCGTATCTGACTTTACGAAGGCAAGCTTGGGCAGGCACAGCAGATTCAACATTAAAGAAGTAGCTTCTATAGAGAGAGAGAGAGGAGCAGGATCTTTCCTGGAATTCTCCCCCCCCCCCCCCCCCCCCACTCAAACTGGCATATGACAAGGTGGAAACCGGAGGCCAGTGCCGCTCTCCTCCAAACAAGACGCCATACCGCTGCTGCCTGAAGGCTTCAGGCCTGGCTTAACCCTGTAATCACCCGAGGTGTGTGTTTGCCATACAAAGGAGTGCGAGGGGGGGTGACTGGGTGGGATTTGCTCAGAGAAGGTGACCAGCCGAAGACAATGGACTCCCAAGCCCATCCCAGTCGTGAGGATTTAGGCTGCTTTAGTGTTGCCCTGAGGTTAAATGCAGTGACTAGCCAACATGGCAGAGAAGGATTTGCACCCCTGAGTCACTCCATTTGCTCTTTTGTCTTTGTTCCATGAATTGCTGTCTCCAGTAAATGACGGACAGTTGGTCTCACCTTGTGGCGGTCGGCGGGGGGAATGTAGTAATTTTCAGCTCGGAGGTTGGAGGCAGCAACAATAAAGTCTACATGCAGGTTAGTGTCATCATCCTGGAAAAAAAAATCAGAAAATAATACAAGCAGTCAGGTCGAGGGCCTTTTCAATTCTGGTGACAAGTTTAACAATTTTTAAAAAGCTCCCTAACCCTGCTGCCTATTGTTTGAACTAAACAAACTAAAATCAAAAATATTTAAATTGCAAGTTATGTCTAAAGAGAACTAGAGTTGGTTATACAGTACATGCATTAGAAGGACGACAGGCCACTTGAACGTTATTAGCTTGACGTGCTGTGCTTTGAGATCACACATCAGCTGCTCTTGAAGACCTTCTTATTGCTTTTTTGGATTTGATTACTTCGTCATACTGGTTGTTGGGCTCGTGAATCCCCTCCTGACATTCATAATTTGTTTAGTCTTCATTTTGATATAGTTAATAACAGTGTTGTGCACTAACTAGTTCAAAAGAGCGCATTCATTGAAGAAGCTCATTTTTCTAAGAACGGTGAATTTAACGTAACGTAACGTATTTGCAAGTGAAGAACCTGAACGTGAGTTATAGTTCAGTTTAATGTGACATTCTTGATCTGGTTTAGGTGCAGATTAAACGTTTTGCCTTACCCTGTAATGTAGGGGTGGAGCCAAATCCAAATACGGTATTCGGATAAGCACAAATAATGGATATTTACGAATATTTATTATGTATGAATGTTTTGACATTTATTTGTATTCGGAAAAAATAACGTCAAGTCAAATAGGTGCTGTCTGTGTCTGCCTGCTTGTGTTTAAGCTGCACCCCCGCTGACACGAGCACGCGATGGAGCTCCGCTTTTAGGAAAACGTTGGACTTCGCGAGGCCACGTTGTATTTTTCCCTGTTAGACATGCAATGTGCGATGCATTCTCAATGAACCACCAGGAGCTGTGGGAGACCCTCCTGGCGGTGACTGGGAGGTGGCCCCTGCAAAAACACATGGAACATAACACAGGCTAGGAAGATACAACAGACAGTTAACAAAAGTAACATTCGGATAAATAAATGACTCAATGGGGAACAAAAGAGCTCAACACATGGATGTGAGTCCCAACCTGGGGAAGAAGACTGGCCGAAAATATAACACTTGGGGACACAGAGTGGTGAAGTGCTGCATGTTAACTAGCAGAAACAAGTAAGAATTACACTGTGCTTCGTACATGTGAAAACAATCATCCTATAAGGTTAGCGCCCCATTAGACGTCTGTCCGTCCGTCCGTCCTTTAACTCATGCCAGAAGGCAACACTGGATGGGACCAAGGAGAGAGTCCCTGAAATATTAAGGTAATGAGGTGTAGGAGAATAAGACGTGGTCGAAATGCATGCAAAGTTCATAGCCGAAACTCAGATAACACTATAAGCAAACCAAAATCATCCTGAAAAAATAAAAATGTCCACAACTAGAGAGAAAATAAACAAAATCGCACTTGAAACCTTTTAAGGGAATATCTGTAAACTTGGATGGGAAATAAACATCAGTGGTGATGTCAGACACCACGACCCGCGTGACCAGGCCTCAACAACTGGGACCCGCATCATAGCAACGAGCTCACAAAACATTGTCATCCATATACAAAACAAAACGGTGAAATATTTGTAAATATTATGGCATCATATATCATAAAAAGCTGAGGCAGATATCAGAATTTATAATTTGGGTGTTCCTCTTGGTGAATCAAGCACAAATCATTAGAGCGGCAGTCACAGTTAGTGAATTAAACTTCAACATTAGAGTGGGAGGGGGATTGACCCACCACAGCCCACTTTGCGTCCCACTACTAATATAAACAATAGTAACTTATGACCCACCGGTGGCAGCCCACAACCGAGGGGTTGAAAAAAACCAACAACTTAGATGACTGAACTACTTATGGGAAATACATTCTGAACCTACCAACCCATCCATTCATCCATTTACTCAACTGACTTAACCCAACATTAGGATAACAAGGAACTGGAACACACCATGCAGCACTGAAGCTCAGAAACCGCCACTGGAGGCCAGTGCAAGGCACACTCAGCCACTCATATCAGACTAATCTAAAGTTTCCAATCCACATATGGTAACTACAGGTTCAATTCAATGTATTTTTATAGAGTGTACTTCTACTTTAAAGAGTTAGAACATTAGAACATGAGAACAATCTGGACGAGAACAGGCCATTTAGCCCAACAGAGCTCGCCAGTCCTGTCCAATTAATTCTTCTAATATAACAACAAATAAAGTTCTGAAAGTCCTAAAGCCCTGCTGTCTACCACACTACTTGGTCTCTTACTCCATGTGTCTGTGGTTCTCTGTGTAAAGAAAAACTTCCTAAGGTTTGTGTGGAATTTCCCCTTAACGAGTTTCCAAATGTGTCCCTGTGTTCTTGATGAACTCATTTTAAAGTCACCATCTCGATCCACTGGACTAATTCCCTTCATAATTTTATACACTTCAATCATGTCACCTGTTAATCTTCTTCACCTTAAACTGTAAAGGCTCAGCTCTTTTAATCTTTCCTCATAACTCATCCCCTGTAGCCCTGGCTGGAAATCAGCCTAGTTGCTCTTCTTTGGACTTTCTCTAGTGCTGTTATGTCCTTTTTGTAGCTTAGAGACCCAAAACTGCACACAGGACTCCAGAAGAGGCCTCACCAGTGTGTTATAAAGCTTGAGCAGAGCCTCCTGTGACTTGTATTCCACACATCAAGACGCCATATAACCTGATATTCTGTTAGCCTTCCCTAACCCTAAACCTAATTTCTGTTAGCCTTCTCTGCACACTGTCTGGCAGTTGATCGTGTCAAGTCCACTACTGAATTTGTTACAAAGAAAAAAGATTCAATAAACCCCAAACCATATTAAACGCTCACACGTGAGCCTCCAGGACAGCTGCCTATTGCTGTTGTCTCCAGATCTTATCTGAGCAGGCCTTGGGCTCTGCGCTGCCATATACCGTACAGGTATCGTCTTGCATTAATTAACACTTTCAGTTGCAAAAGCAAAAAAGGTGAAGATGTGGGGTTCTGTTTCTTAAACATTTCTAAAGATTTCTAAGAACACGAGAAAATGTTGTGACAAGAATGGCTTGTTCCACGTCTTGGGAGTCATCAATCCACAGAGGCAGCGAGTTATTCTACAAGAGTGTCAGTCTCCATGTCACAGAATGCCAGCTCTGCTACATTACCTGCTTTGGCCCCTTTAATATAAAATCTATAGCATGTTGACAAATAGCTTGTGGTCGTTTGAAAATGAAGAGATGCTAACATCAGACAGTTACTGAGCTGCCAGTGTCTCTTCTAAAGTGTATTGCTAGTGTGACAAAAGTGCCCAGAGTCTGCAAACTGGGTAAAAACTAAACCTGGTGATATGTTTTTATTTTAATGGTAAGGAGACCTGGGTTTGCTTCCTGGGTCCTCCATGCGTGAAGTTTGCATGTTCTCCCCGTGTCTGCATGGGTTTCCTCCCACAGTCCAAAGACATGCAGGTTAGGTGCATTGGCGATCCTTAATTGTCCCTAGTGTGTGCTTGGTGTATGTGTGTGTGTGCCCTACGGTAGGCTGGCGCACTGCCCGGGAATTTGTTCCTGCCTTGCGCCCTGTGTTGGCTGGGATTGGATCCAGCAGACCCCCGTGACCCTGTGTTAGGATATAGCTGGTTGGATGGATGTATTTATTAGGTAAAACTAAAAAAAATTAAACAATCTATCCATCTATGATACAGATCCTTTTATAGCTATCTATCTAAAATATCATAAATACGTAATCTCAGTTGCTGTTTCTACGCTTCTTTATTTTTCTGTTATCCCAGGGCAATTCTTCCATCAGGATGGATGGATGGATGGAAGGATGGATAGATGGATAGATAGATGTCCTGGGTGCGTGGCTAAGGTCCCCTGATGGCAGGGGGTCTTTTTACCATGCGGGTTCAATAAAACATTCATGCGTCTGCATGCCAAAGTATCCAAGAGGTATCACATACATCCCCACCTCCACTCCTGGGGTGTCCAGATGCTAAAAATCGCTATGAGGTGCCACTGCACCTTCTCCGCTGGAGTCGAGTCTCCAAGTGCCACTCATGCTGGGCATTACAGCGCTGCATTTAACGGCTGGGTGTCCACACGCAGCACTGCTTTTAAAGTATGGCCAACTCTCTGATAAGGAACTTTACTTATTGAGCCACCCAGGGGACTGTGGGGGTCTGACACCCTCCCTCACTACTTGCTGTTCTTGTGTAGTTGTTATATAACAGGTCTGACATTACGGACTGGTTTTTCTGTGTTTCCCTCAGTACAGGTAGAGGGGAGAGAGACAGGATTGGAGGAAGCAGGCATTGATTACAGCACGTTGCCGCACCCACCACATGACAAACCACCCGGATTGGGGCCCGAGTGCAGTCGAGTACAATGGGTGACACCTCAGCACCATACCGGAACAGTGTGAGGTTTTTTTACGGTGGCTTCCACCAACCCCCAAGTGTTCCCTGTAAGCTGGAGGACCTGCTTGCAGGGCTGGGTGCAGATTAACATCATACCCAGGATGGAGCAATTGCAGGCGAAGGGCCTTGCTCAAGGGCCCAATGAAGTAGAGCTGCTTTTAGCATTTTATGGGATTTGAACTGGCAAACCTTCTGATTGCTGGTGCAGATGTCTAACCTCAGAGTCACCACTCCACCCAATACAGGTAGGTGGTGCTCAAACAGTGGCACAAACCCAGCAGCCCCCTACCACCCTAAGTCCGCCCAATGTCCAGGGCACCAGTCCAACCCCTTCACACAAATACCCACACTGGGCCAAATTCAAATAGAAAATTAACTTAACCTGCATTCCTTTGAGAATGTAGAATTAAAAACTGGAGCACCTGGAGGAAAACCCACAGACATATCATTTGGGGTCCAACCAGAGATCAACAAGGCACTGGGTTCAAAACCGGGACACTAAAACTGTGAGGCCCAAGGAGAAAGTGCAATACGTTAAATATCCAATGTGTCACATTATCAGGTCTTGAGTCATTGTAGGTCCTTCTGTGCTCCACAGTGTAACTCTTTGTCCTCTCCTTAGAAACTCTTGGCAGGAATGACCTGTGCTAAACACTCTTTTCTTCTTTTTGCTTCCATAGGCAAAAAGAGCACCTCTCATGACTTCTGCGACCATCCCTGTGATGATGACGCTTGTATTCTCCGTTCAGGTCACATATATTTCAGTCAAGATCTCATCATGGATGATTGAATGTCACCTGAAACGTAACCTCTCCTAAGTCTGATGATATCTTGTAATTGAACTTAAGCATCGTCCATGATGACGTCTCCCTCTCGCCACTCTACACCATCAAGAGCCCTGGTGCAACCCTGAAAGACTGATTACCTTCTCTTTTCATTCAATGGACCTGTCCTGTTTTTACGTTCTGCAGTATTATCACAAGACTGGGTCCTTCCTCACAGATCCAGCCTCCTGGGTTCAAATTCTATACCTGGTCATTGATCATGTGGAGATTCCACATTCTTCTTGGGTCTGTGTGGGTTTTCCTCCTCGTACTGCTTTCCTCTTTAATCCCTAAAGAACGTGCAGGTTAGTTTAATCGGTGATGCCAAACTAGCCCTTAGTGGGTGGCATGTATATGTGGGGTTCATGCAACGGACTGACATTTCTTGCAACCAGGAGGCGCTCTGTCCCACCATGACACTCAATTACATTAAGTGGGTTGAAATAAGAGTCAGTAATTTTCTAAGCCGCTCTGTCCTGAACAGCTTCATGGGGGAAGCTTTAGCCTATCATAGCCTGCGCAGGGGGCAAGGCAGGAACAAACCCTGGACAGGGTGCCAGTCCATCACAGGGCAAACACACACACATACACTTGAAATGACAGTACCTTCTCAAATTCAATTGGATACATCTTGAAGATTCCAACTTTCTGTAGAGTGTCCAGTTTCTTCCTCACCTCCTCTAGTCGGTTGTCATCTGTAAAAACAGCAGTGAGAGCTGAAAAACTGAGCACGCAAGAATTTAATCAAAGCGCCACTGCCCTAAATCAGATGTCACACAGACCTACGGACTGCTCTGTCGCCTCCTTCATCTCGTCATCTGTGGTAATGATCTGCACCCCAGACTTGGGGGTAAATTCTGGCACAATGACTATTTTAAGGGTTTCAGCGATTTCTTGGTGGTTTCGGGTTCCCTTGATGCCATATGTTTCTGCAAACAAGTTTGCTGCAGCTTCTATGAAACTCATATGGGTGGCCTGCAAAGCAAAAGAGAAACAAAGGGTCATATGAAAGTAACATTTGGAACTGCTGCTCCGGTCTCTCCGTTCAAAGCCACTTTAATATGTAAGCACAATTCACCCCAAAATGTATACATTGGCTACGAAAACTACGCTCACTGCCCCATGGATATCTTTAAATTGATGTCCTTTAAAATACAAAATCATAATCAAACAAATCACCAGGACCAGATAATATTTACCCTTGAGTTCTTAAGGAGGCCAGCAAGTACAGATAGAAACCCTTGACAGATATTTTTAGGAAGTCCCTGCACACTGGAGAGATTCCAGAGGACTGGAAAATGGCAAATATCAACCCATTATATAAAAAGGGTGACAGGGCAGATCTAAACAACTAAAGGCCAGTAAGCTTGACATGCATCACAGGAAAATTAATGGAAGGAATCATTAAGGATAAGATTGAGCAACACATGGCAAGGACAGGAGATATTAGGAACAGTCAGCATGGGGTCAGTAGAGGGAGGTCATGTTTTACTAACATGCTGGAATTCTATAAGGAAACATCTAAAGGATATGATCAAAGTGGAGCAGATGATATTATTTATCTGGACTTTCAGAAAGCATTTGATAAAGTGCGACATGAGAGGGTGGGCATCAAGCTAAAAAAAAGGGTGTTGTGCAAGATGGGAGCAAAATTGGTTTATACACAGGAAGCAGAGGGTGATGGTATGAGGAACCTTTTGTGGAATTTTCTGAGGGTAAGAGTGATGATCAGCAGGGGTCAGTGTTTTGGATGCAGCTGTTTTTAATAAATATAAATGATCTGGACTGGCTGCGGTGGGCTGGCGCCATGCCAGGGGTTTGTTTCCTGCCTTGCACCTTGTGTTGGCTGGGATTGGCTCCAGCAGACCCCCGTGACCCTGTAGTTTGGATATAGCGGGTTGGATGATGGATGGATTTGGATTGGAATATAAACAAGAAGCTGGTTAAGTTCGCAGATGATACCAGGCCAGGTGGATTGGCAGATAATCTCAAATCCGTTAAATCATCACAGAGGGACCTGGGCAGCTGCAGGCTTGGGCAGATTTGTAGACAATGAAATGTAATGTCAGTAAATGTAAAGCATTACATGTAGGAAGTGAAAATGTGAGGTTTGAATATAGAATGGGCAGTCAGGAATATCAAAAGTACACCTTATGAGAAGGATTTAGGAGTTGTAGTGCCACGGTTTTCAAACTGTGGTACGCGTACCACTGATGGTACTTCAAGTCATGCCAGGTGGTACTCGTGTGGTCCTTTATTTTCCACAAATCGATGTTGCTAGAATGCCAATATGTTGCATATAATCATATATAGTATAAGTATACTACTGTAAATGCGTGGAAGACTCCAAGCCGGCTTTTATTAGGCACTTTAATGTCATAGTGATTACAGTGACTTTTTCGTCAAAACAACACGTGCGTAAATTAACGATTCATTGACAGTGGTACTTCAGTTTACTGGTCCTCGCGGAGTGGTACTTGTTCAAAAAAGTTTGAAAACCGTGGTTGTAGTGGACTCAACACTACCACCTGGCAGACAGTGTTCAGAAGCCATTAAGACGGCTAACAGAATGTCAGGTTATATAGCACCTTGATGTGTGGAGCACAAGTCCATGGAGGTTCTGCTCAAGCTTTATAACACACTGGTGAGGCCTCATCTGGAGTACTGGGTGCAGTTTTGGTCTCCAGGCTACAAAAAGGACATAGCAGCAGTAGAAAAGGTTCAGAGAAGAGCGACCAGGCTGATTCCAGGGCTACAGGGGATGACTTATGAGGAAAGATTCAAAGAGCAGAGACTTTAATGGAGATGAAGAGGAGACCTGACTGAAGTTTTTAAAATTATGAAGGGAATTAATCCAGTGGATTCAGATGGTGACTTTAAAATGTCGGGGACACAGTTGGAAACTTGTTAAAGGTAAACTTCGCACAAACATTAGGAAGTTCTTCTTAACACAGACACTTGAAATAAGTGACCAATTATAGTGTGATAGTCAGTAGGACTTTAGGGACATTTAAAACTCAACTTGATGTTATCTTAGAAGTATTAAGTGGACAGGACTGGCGAGCTTTGTTGGTCTGAGTGGCCTGTTCTTGTCTAGATTGTCCTAAAAATGTTGTACTCAGTGTTATCATCGATCTGCCATGGCAAACACAATCAATGGACGACAACACAGCCTGCCCTCCATCTAGGACACTCCTTTATATTAACAAGCATTAAATTTATGAACAATAAGCGGTTAATTTCAGTGTATTTGATAAAGCTGCCATCGTGGGTGTGGATCTAAGAAAGAGTAACCACACAGGAACAGTAGCACTGCTTTGACGCTGGGTGCCACCAGTCTGCACAACCGAGCAGAGAACTTGTGTACTCCAGGGTATGAGCTACTGTGGAAATGTGCGTGGGTTTTATGCCAAGTTTAGGTTTTATACATCGCGATCTGAGCGTGGAAACAGTGACTACGCAACATTTTTGTGCGTACGCACCATTTATACATGAGGCCCCTGTCATCATTTATATGGAGTCTGTTCATTCTTGCCATGTATGTGTAGGAAGAGTTGGGGTAAATGTCGGCTCTGAGTCATTTTGATTAGGTGTTTCAGCATAAATGGATGCTGTGATGGACTGGCACAGCATCCACAGGGGATTCCTATCTTTTAACTCGGGATACCAGGATTGGCTCCAGACCCCTGCACCCTAAACTGGATCAAGCTGGATTGAGAACATTATGTTATGCATATCACTTTGTTAATTTCTCATCATTCCCTAAATGCTAAAGCAGATATCAGGAGTAATTGCAATGCTGGCTGCTTTAGGGGGGTCATAGCTGTCTGGGTGGGTTTAAGTTCCACTGGAAAGAAAAAAACGACGGATTGCTTCGGGAGAATTAAGTAAGAACAACAGGAGCGTTAAGAAAGTTTTAGCTCCTCTTAGAGGAAATTCAAACCTCACCAGTCCATTTACAAACGGACACGGAGAGGCTTTGGGTGTGTCCCGCTTGTTGATTTAGAGGGGCTTAAAGCCAGTTTAAGTTATAGTAGATCAGTTGGAAACCTGCATTACTGGAATAAACGACAAGAAAAACAAAAGACCACCTCCCCCCGGCCCCCCCGGCCTAGAGTCACTTAAATAGATTGGACATTTCAAAAGCTGACAGTTTCACCATCTTAAAACATATTTCGCATTGTGTGCACAATGTGGGCTGTTTGAAGGGCCAACAAAGAGGCCAGATGTGGCTGAAAATATTGGCACCCTTGCATTTTCTTCCAATAATGCACCATTCTTAATTGAAAGAATTGAAATTAAAAGATCTTTTGTCATCCATGCCTGCATTTCTTTGCTTTGCAGTGGAACAAAATAAAACAAAAAAAAGTTGTGAAAAGAACTCAATTCTTGCTCATTCTAAAAAATGGCCAAAACATCTAGAAGTTATGAGAAACAATTATCTCGTAATGATCCTTCATGTAGACCTGTGGCTTTTAAAGATTATCTTCAATCTTGTAAATTCCTCATTCAGACAGCGTAAATGGAGAAAAGAACTCACTTAACTGTTTGGTTTCACACTAAACAGAAGGAAAAGCTAAGGGTTGCCTCAGGAGGCAAGACAGATAGCAGCAGCCAACATAAAGTGACAAGACCATTTATGTCCAAATGACGTTCCTATGACCACTGCTGCCCACACTATCTGGATGTTTGAGACCCACGTAGCTAACATCTCTGAACATGGCTGCTTCTGAGGAAAGCTGACCCAAGACTGAAGAGAAAGACCATTGGAATGGTGTAACTTGTAATATGATAGAAGAAGAACTCACGTACTTGCTCTGCTCATTGCACGATGGCTCAAAATCAGTTCTGTATCGTCTAAACCGATAACGTAGCCACAGATTGAGGACTGCAAGACAACGTGAAGTGTTTTACCGTAGCCCACGGCCATGAGTAGAAAGTATGAAAACACAGACTGTGTCTGGTCCAGAAGCATATGGCCAGAACACAGAAAGCAAGATGGCCTCTAAACCAGCAGTTCCCAAACTGTGTGCTGCAAAATATTCCAATATTAGACATCTTTTGCAACTGTAACAAATCCAAAAGATGATTAAAAATATATAGAAATACAGTAATCCCTCGCTATATCGTGCTTCGCCTTTCGTGGCTTCACTCCATCGTGGATTTTATATGTAAGCATATTTAAATATATATTGCGGATTTTTTGCTGGTTCGCGGATTTCTGCGGACAATGGGTCTTTTAATTTCTGGTACATGCTTCCTCAGTTGGTTTGCCCAGTGATTTCATACAAGGGACGCTATTGGCAGATGGCTGAGAAGCTACCCAGCTTACTTTTCTCTCTCTCTTTGCGCTGACTTTCTCTGATCCTGCGTAGGGGGATTGAGCAGGGGGGCCGTTCGCACACCTAGACGATACGGACGCTCGTCTAAAAATGCTGAAAGATTATCTTCACGTTGCTATCTTTTGTGCAGCTGCTTCCTGAAACGACATGCTGCACGGTGCTTCGCATACTTAAAAGCTCGAAGGGCACGTATTGATTTTTGATTGAAAAACAAACTCTGTCTCTATCTATCTCTCTGTCTGCTCCTGACGGAGGGGGTGTGAGCTGCCGCCTTCAACAGCTTTGTGCCGCGGTGCTTCGCATACTTAAAAGCCAAACAGCCCTATTGATTTGTTTGCTTTTCTCTATCTTTCTGACAGACTCTGCTCCTGACACGCACTCCTTTGAAGAGGAAGATATGTTTGCATTCTTTTAATTGTGAGACGGAACTGTCATCTCTGTCTTGTCATGGAGCACAGTTTAAACTTTTGAAAAAGAGACAAATGTTTGTTTGCAGTGTTTGAATAACGTTCCTGTCTCTCTACAAACCTCCTGTGTTTCTGCGCAAATCTGTGACCCAAGCATGACAATATAAAAATAACCATATAAACATATGGTTTCTACTTCGCGGATTTTCTTATTTCGCGGGTGGCTCTGGAACGCAACCCCCGCGATGGAGGAGGGATTACTGTAATAATATTACCGTTATAATAACAATATCCAACTCTTTTTCTAAGTTAAGTGTTTCTCCAGTGCTATGATCGGTTTATCTATCTATATATTAAATCCAACGTCTGTATGCTTTTCACGGTTTTAGATTGGGTTTTTTTCTGTAATTTGCTTTAACGTTCGGTTGATTTTTGTGACTTCTCTCATTGCGCTAATTATCATAGTTCGCTTGTGGTACCAATTTATTTTCACGAATCCGAGAGAGAGATGCACAGTGCCGAGGAGAGGGGGGCAGAGCTCCCCTCACTCATGTGCCAGCCTCGGGGTGTTCCTCACCTTCGCTTAGCTAGTGAACGAGAGAACTACTTAACAGATTTAGATTGGGTTTTCTTCTAGAATTTGCTTGAACATTCCGGTTGATTTTGCGACTTCTCTCATTGCGCTAAGTATCATAGTTCGCTTGCGGTACCGATTTATTTGCACCATTCTGACAGAGACACAGCGTGCCCAGGGGAGGGCAGGCCAAGTTGCTCCTCACTCACGTGCCAGCATCTGGGCGTACCTTACCTCCGCTTAGCTAGCGAAAGAGAGAACTACTTAACAGATTTAGATTGGGTTTTTTTCTAGAATTTGCTTGAACATTCCAGGTTGATTTTGTGACTTCTCTCATTGCGCTATGTATCATAGTTCGCTTGCGGTACCAATTTATTTGTACCAATCTGACAGAGACACAGTGGGCCCAGGGGAGGGCGGGCCGAGTTGTTCCTCACTCACGTGCCAGCGTCTGGGCATACCTTACCTCCACTTAGCTAGTGAACAAGAAAACTACTTAATGCATTTAGATTGGGTTTTTTTCTAGAATTTGCTTGAACTTTCCAGGTTGATTTTTTGACTTCTCTCATTGCGCTATGTATCATAGTTCGCTTATGGTACCATTTATTTTCACGAATCCGAGAGAGAGAGATGCACCAAACCGAGGGGAGGGGGCAGAGCCCTCCTCACTCATGTGCCAGCCACAGGGTGTTCCTTACCTTTGCTTAGCTAGCAAACGAGAGAACTACATAACAGATTTAGATTGGGTTTTCTTCTAGAATATGCTTGAACATTCCGGTTGATTTTGCGACTTCTCTCATTGCGCTAAGTATCATAGTTCGCTTGCGGTACGGATTTATTTGCACCATTCTGACAGAAACACAGTGGGCCCGGGGAGGTCAGGCCAAGTTGCTCCTTACTCCTTACGTCCTTACGTCTGGGCGTACCTTACCTCTACTTAGCTAGTGAACAAGAGAACTACTTAATGGATTTAGATCAGGCTTTTTTCTACAATTTGCTTGAACATTCCAGGTTGATTTTGCGACTTCTCTTATTGCGCTAAGAATCATAGTCTGCTTGCAGGAGCGATATACTCACACTAATCCGAGACAGAAGCTGTGGGCCAATGGGAGGGGGAAGCATAACGTCAGGAGTGGGGAGCTGGGCAGGGCCCTCCTCACTGTCCTGCTTCACTATTACATGGGTGGATCCTTGGGGGGGCGGCTAGTTCATAATAAATGAGGTGCCACTGACAAGACCGAACGGTATCGTTTTGAGAACAGACCCGAATGAACTCATCCAGACGTAAGACAACAATCGTAGATGCATGTGGATCTGAATTTACTTCTGCAGGAGAAGAAAATCTTATTGAACTGTCTTGCGACAATATGCTCCAAGGTAAAATTTGAAAGCACGGATCTTAGTGACGTTTGGCTATCAGTAAAAGATGAACATTCACTGCTAAGTAGTAAAGCTCAGCACATCTTAATTCCTTTGGCGACATCAAATTTATGGGTTTTCGGCATTCGGTGGGATAAAAAACAGAAATACCGTGCAAAAATTAACATAGAACACGAAATGAGGGGGGCTGTACCCAGTAGGACTCTGTGATTTGAAAAGATGTGTAGTGAACAACAGGCTCATCCATCACACTAATTATTCCCATCAGTAAGTTGGGATTTTTGTGATGTTTGTTGTTGAATTTTTTCAAATGAAAGATTATTTCTGGTTCTTAACAATTATATTCATTCAAGTGTAAAATGAATAAATTACAACGTTCGAAAACATCATCAAATATTTAATTTGGAACGGTTAGTCTTGCTCTGCTCTGCTAACCTACACTCCATGGGTGACAGGGCCTTCAGCTGTATAGCGCCCAGACTCTGGAATGACCTACCAAAATTAATCAGGTCAGCTGACTCCATGAATTCTTTTAAAAAACAACTCAAAACTCATCTGTTCAGGAAGGCTTTTAGCTCTACCTGACTTTATTACCCTTCTCTCAGTTTACCTCTCTGTCAAGATGTTCATGTAACCTGTATATGTGTGTGTGAGACCATCAGTTATGTTGTCTGTTAGGCTTTTCTCTGAATTCACTGTCTTAATCTTCTTTATTTATTTATCTGATTTGTACAACGCTATATACTGTATACCCTGCCATTCTTCTTATATTCTGTAAGTGCCTTGAGCATGTGAAAGGCTCTATATAAATAAAATGTATTATTATTATTATTATTATTGCATGATGGCTCAGAATCAGTTCTGTATCGTCTAAACCAATAACGTAGCCACAGATTGAGGATTTGAGGATTGAAGAATTGGCCATTTTTTCAACCATAGGGTGCACCTCAGAGAAGAACCGATGAAAAACCATTCTAAACATTTGTGATAATTCATGTTTAATTTTTTCTATAACTAATCACGCCAAGCCACCAACTGTGCATTGCAACTGCCAGGTATGTATTATAAACTATACTATGGTTTAACTTGGGGTGCTGTGGAAAAATCTTGAAACATTAAGTGCGTCATGAACGGAAAAAGTTTGGGAACCGCTGCTCTAGAGATTGTTACCCCCTTCAGTCCAAGTGGTACTGCAAGGAAAAGCAAGGTGAGCACACACAGGGCACCCCAGGAGTTGCTCATCCCTTTTCATCGATCAATATCCACCCAGTGGAGACCACGCCGGATCAAAGACCTTTTAGCGCAGAAGCACAACACAAGATTGAAAGAGCCGCCTGACATCACCTAGGGTCATCCAGGTTGTACTGTTATGGATTGTCCCTTCCATTTGCTTTGCTTCTGCTTTTGGCACACGAAGAACCGTAGTTAAGTGAATAAGTGAAAGTGAAAAAACCTTTGGGAACCCACTTGTTTGCTTCACCTTGAATCTCTTTCAAATAAACCACCTGGGGTATGAAGATAAGAAAAGCCAGGAAGTTTCAACCATAGATGTAGCCAACCCGAGTTTATAATGACGGCAACCACAAGTGGAGCTGCAGACTCAATCTGCTTCTCCACGACAGGCCGGAAAGTGCAACTTAGTGGAGCTGGAGTCTAAGTTTTGGAATAATCAGGTCTACATAGAAAGTCCTAAAGTGAGGATGTCCATACTCCAAAGGCAGGGTTAGGTTATTTGGTGTGTGTGTGTGTGTGTGTGTGTGTGTGTGTTGTAGTTACAGTGCTGCTCCTCATTCAGTCAGTCCACACAGGCTTTTCTTTCATCATCATTCAAGAACTTTGAACTCTGAGGAGATGGTTTGGGGTTGTCATTTTATTACATGCTAAGACCGATGTTTGGGGAGGTCAGCTATTTTGAGTCTTCTAATAAACATCTGATTGCAATAAAACAGTGTCTTTGTTGGTCTAAGACAGGCTTCCTTTTTGATTTGCGTGTAATGCTGCCATGCCCGGTCTCACCACTGGCCGTATGGGGTGTGCATGTTCTCCATGTGGCTTTATTCCAGCTTCTTAGAGTGAATGGCAGGGCTAAACAGAGTGTGAGCACCAGCAGTCACTGTAATGGACTGGCAGAACGTGTGCCATCAGTTCCGGCTTTGCGGTGTTGCATTGTTAGGCTTTAACTCCCTAAAATTAGTAATAGGAGAGCAGATCCAGGCAGTCACACAAAGACAGGATTAAGAAAAGAAACAATTCAAGAACAGGGCGGCACGGTGATGCAGTAAGGAGACCTGGGTTTGCTTCCTGGGTTCTCCCCGTGTCTGCATGGGTTTCCTCCCATAGTCCAAAGACATGTAGGTTAGGTGCATTGGCGATCCTAAATTGTCCCTAGTGTGTGCTCGGTGTGTGTGTGCCCTGTGGTGGGCTGGCACCCTGCCTTGCACCCTGTGTTGGCTGGAATTGGCTCCAGCAGACCCCCATGACCCTGTGTTAGGATATAGCGGGTTGGGTGATGACTGACAATTCAAGAACGAGACTATGGTAGTGGTAAGTGCTGCTACCTCGCAGTAACAACACCAGGGATTGTGGCCTGGGTGCTTCCCCCGTGGAGTTTGCATGTTCTCCACGTGAAAGTGTCAGTTTCCTCTGGGTGCCATCATGGGGTCCACGTCATAGTTCTCATGGATTAAGGAGGTCAAAGAAACAGAATAATAAGAGTAGGTTTCACTCAAACTAAGGGATTATTTGAAAAAGATTAGCAAAACTTGCTGATGTGGCTCAGGAGAAAGGATTCTGGGCAAAATGCCTGATTTTGAGGCCACATAGGCTTGACAAGTGGGTAGAGGGATGAGAGGGATCACAACTGTGCTGTTCCTCAAATCCCTAATTTCCATCCATCCACCAATCTTCTTAACCCACTTATTGAGGGCAGAGTGCACAGGGCAGCTGGAGCCCACCACTGAAAGCACCGGGCACTCGAGATGAAACGGTGACAAAACATTATTGTATAGACACATACACACACACACACATGCACATTAGGGCCAATTCCACCATGCCAACTCGTCCACCCTGCATGTCTTTGGATTGTGGGACGAAACCGGAGCACCCAGAGGAAACCAAACACTGAGAGAACCTGCAAACTCCACATAGGGGGTGCAAACCCTGGTTTCCTTTTTGTGGGGCAGCAGTGCCACCGCTGGCTGTCAGGGATCTGCATGTTTTCCATGTGTCTTTGTGAGTTTCTTCATGATAGAAGAAATGGCTTGTGAGCATAAGCAGTCTCGGCAATGGACTGGCATAATGTGCACAATCAGCTCCGGCTTCTCAGTGTTGTGTTGCCAGGCTTTAACTCCTTGAAATTATTAATAGAAGAGCAAGTTTAGGCAATGACACAAAGATAGGGCAGAGTGGTGGCTCTGTGGCTAAGGATCTGCGCTGGCATCTAGAAGGTTGCCAGTTCAAATCCCGTTACTACCAGTAGGGATCCTACTCTGTTGGGCCCATGAGCAAAGCCTCTAAACTGAAGAAGGCTCCAGGGGCGCTGTATGATGGCTGACCCCCAAAGGTCATGCACAAAAAAAAAACAATTTCCCCTCAGGGAATACTAAAGTATATCATAATCATAATAAGAATCAATTCAACAACCATTAAAGGCAAACATCCCCACAAAAAAACGGAAATCAGAAGGAAGCAAACCACAACAAAGAAACATCTTGATGTTCTGAAAGCTTTGAAAAAGCAGACATTGTAAATTCCTCCCCAGTATACCACACTTGAGTGGCAAGGTGGTGCAAGGGTAGGACTGCCACCTCACAGTAAGGAGGTCAGGGTTCATGTCCCTGCATGGCATTGGCATGTTCACCCCATGAATGCGTGGGTCTCCTCCTGGTGCTGCAGTATCCACACGTGGTGCTAAATTGGCATATCTCTGCGGTCGTGCAGTGGACTGGCACACTGTCCAGAGATTGCTATTATGCTTGCTAAGATAGGCTCCTGCAGACCCCCCCATCCCATGCTCCAGATTAAGTGGTTTTAGAGAATGGTATGACATACCACACATTCATAAATCTGTAGAACTTGAACAGGACAGAGACAATAAATCAAGCAAAGCTTCTACAATAACCGTTTAAAGACTGGTGGGTATAAAAACCAGCCGCCATGGACCTCCAAGTCCAAGCCATTTATACCCTTATGGGGGACCTAAGTGGTGTATCGTTTTTAGGTCCCCACCACTTGCCTCTGTGTGGGTCACAGTGCCCCCTTAATGACCACTTAGAAAGTGAAAGGACCGTCAGATTGATTTGTTTCAAACCTAGCTTTGTTAAACCTGACTTACTTGTATGGAATGTTATTTGATTTTAATAAAACCAATAAAATGCTAAAAAAATAAACCGTCAGGTGACACAAGCCAGCAAAGCAAACCCTGAAAGGCAGGCGGCTCCAAATTGGCAGCATTTGGTTTCTAATAAAAATGAATCTAAAGGTCTAAATGGGGGCAGTGGCACACTTCCTGACGTTATTGTTTTTTTTTTTTTTTTGTTACAAACTAATTATAGCATTGTTTTTTGATTACAGGAACTCTCCGAAACACCCTACAATTAAGAGAAATGCCTGCATTATGTTGTGTCTGTGCATAATTGTGCTTTGTAAGAGCATTCAGGTTGCCACATTTAAACACTCTTTGTGAATAAACAGTTTCGACTCGTTGGGTGGTATCCTTACATTGTCTGGGTCAAAGTTCAGAGGGCGTGGCCAACGCTTGGGTCCCAACCAGAATGGCTTTCCGGAGTTTAACACCTAAGTTGGGAGAAAACATAAAAAAAAATCAAATCAAATCAAATTTATAGACAAGGCCGGTGACAAAGACACAACAGTATTAGTTAACATAAGAAAACTCTACACAACAACAACAACAACAAAAAAAGAAAGCTTGTTACATTTTATTGTTTTATTTCTTCCTTGGTGGGGTGCATGGTGGCTCAGAGGTTAGCGCTGCTGCCTCACAGCATCCTTGGGTTCAAATCCCACAGCCGACGGTTTACCGTGCGGAGTTTGCTTGCTTGTTCTTCCTCGTCTGCCTGGGCTTCCTCCACCATTTCCAAAATGGTTTCTAAACTGGCCCAGTATCCACAAGTGGGCTCAATGATGAACTGATGTCCCATCCAGAGATGCTGCCTGGCCTTGCACCCCCATGCTGTTGGATCCATAAATGACTTTGAATTTCAATTAAGCAGGTGTGTCCCTGTTATGTTGTTTTATTCACTAATGGCGGGGATCATAAAAACATGAAGACAGCGCATTGCAATTGGACGATCACTCTGATTGGCAGATAAATATTACATTATTGTGATCAGAGATGGGCCGGCACCTCATTGCTCCGCCCTTAGGCCTGATGCTGCTAGGATTGGTTCAGCTCTCCATGACTTGGAACAGGATTAGGCAGGTTAGAAACCTGGCAGGACCCAATCAGGACAGCATGGAGTGCAAGGCAGGAGGCCAACCCGCTTCACAACGCTCAGCTCCCTAAAATCCTAAGTAGGTTGAAGGAAACAGAATGAACAGGAAGAAGAATAGAGTAGATTTCACTCCAAATAAACTATTATTTGAAAAAGATGAGCAAAGGAGAAGGGATTCTGGGTAAAATGTCTGAATTTGAGGCCACCTAGAGTTGGGAGAGGGATGAAAGGGATTAGGGTTGTGCGGTTCTTCAAATCCCTAATGTCTGTCCATCCATATACCAACCTTCTTCAGGGCAGGGTAGCGGGACAGCTGGTGCCCACCCCTGCAATCACAGGTCACTAGGCAGGAAAGGGTGCCACCACATCACTGGATGAACACACACACACACACACTAGGGCCAATTTAGTCATGCCAATGTACCCACCTGCATATCGGTGGAATGTGGGAGACCACTGGACCCACACAGACAGGGAGAGATGATGCCAACTCCATGCGGGAGATGCAAACCTCCCACAGTATTACCCATTGTGCCACTGTGCCGCCCATAACTATTCTCATTAAGTACTAGCCATCCCCCTTGGTTCTGCCCACGTAGAAGTGAAACAGAACAGCGAGGAGGTGCCCCGTCCGGTTCCCCACTCCTGACGTCACGCTTCCCCCTCCTCTTGGCTAGCAGCCTCTGTCTCAGACTAGCGCAAGCGAACTATGATTCTTTGCACGATGAGAGAAGTTGCAAAAATCAACCGGAACGTTCAAGCAAAATCTAGAAATACGCCTGATCTAAATCCGTTAAGCAGTTCTCTCGTTGGCCATCTAAGCGGATGTAAGATACACCATGAGGCTGGTGCATGAGTGAGGAGGGAAAGTGAGGTTAACTGAGGTCATGACAGACGTCCTCAGGATTAGCAGGGCACTGTAGACGGCAGTGAAGGAGAAGGACTCAAATGTCAACAAAAAGGCACAAACTTCTCCTAAGGTTCCATCTTTTCAAGGACATACAGTGGATTCAGAAAGTCTTCAGACCCCTTCACTGTCTACACAATTTGCCATTTTGGTCCATCAATCTACACTCAATAACCCATACTGACAAAGTGAAACAACGTTTTCAGAAAGGTTTGCAAATTTATTAAAAATCCAAAACTGAGCTCTCAAATTCATAGAAGTATTCAGACCTTTTACAACATGAGAACAATCTGGATGAGATCAGGCCATTCAGCCCAACAAAGCACACCAAGTCCTATCCACTTAATTCATCTAAAATAACATCAAATTGAGCTTTGATGGTCCCTAAAGTGCTGCTGTCCACCACATGACTTGGTCTCTTACTCCATGTGTCTGTGTTTCTCTGTGTGAAGAAAAACCTCCAACTGTTTCTAACACAGTTTCCAACTATGTTTTGATCCACTGAACTCATTCTCTTCATAATTTTAAATACTTCACTCAGGTCTCCTCTTCATCTCCTTCTCCTTAAACTGTAAACGCTCAGCTCTTTTAATTTTTCCTCATAACTCATCTCCTGTAGCCCTGGAATCAGCCTCATCGTTCTTCTCTGGACCTTTTCTAGTGCTGCTATGTCCTTTTTGTAGCCTGGAAACCCAAACTGCACCCAGTACTCCAGATGAGGCCTCACCAGTGTGTTATAAAGCCTGAGCAGAACCTCCTGTGACTTGTACTCCACACATCAAGGCGCTATATAACCTGACATTATGTTAGCCTTCTTAATGGCTTCTGAACACTGTCTGCCAGTTGATAGTGTCGAGTCTACTACGTCTCCTAGATCTTTCTCATAGGGTGTACTTTTGATTATTAGACCACCCATTGTGCATTTAAAATTCAGTACTTTGTAGAGGCCCCTTTGGCAGCAATTCCAGCTTTGAGCCTTCTTGGGTAGGTCTTTACAAGTTTTGCACACCTGGATTTGGGCATTTAATCCCATTCCTCCTTGGCAGATCTTCTCAAGTTGTGTTACTTTGGTCACAGAGAGCTACAGTCTCTACTCACAAACCAGCCCTGGGTAGGCAGCCCCTCATTATCAGCCACTATCATGCCAGTTTATGATCATCAATTACTTTGACATGCAGGTCTTTAAACTGGGAGGGAAGAAAACAAACGCATACACAGGGAGAACATGCAATCTGCACACAGACCACGACTGGCCTCACGACTTGAGCCAGCAAAGCTGCATATGTGTGGGTGCGGCCCTAACTACTGTGCTGCCCTTTAATAACCTCATCCTCCCCTAAAACTTCTAAATTTCAAAGGAATACTAAGCTCCATTCGGTTTTGCTATTTTCCTACTGCAGAATGCCTGCAGACATTAAATAAAAGAAACATTTAATGGGGCCACCTGCTTCTCTGATGTTTCCCCGTAGAGGAGCCTCCATGCCATCACACCTCCTCACTTTGAAGTATTTACATCTTGACACTCAAAGTTTACTTACAATCACGTCACAAATCATGAGCAGAAAGTCGAAAAATAGCATGGTGCTCTCTTTCGAGACATTTTGGGATTCACAAGTAATCAAAATGAACAAATATTACAGTAAAGTGATGGAATACGGAGATGGAATACGGATGTTTTGATTCTACGGAGTACTTAGTATTGGAAAGAACTGGCAGAAAAATACATTCGAGTTTTCAAAAGAATTTCTCAGAGGCTGCTAATTTCCACACGTAATAAGGTACAGCAGTCATGGCATGCCTGGTTTGGTGCACAGCCAAAAAGCTGCCTGTGGTAGACATGAGCGAAGATGACGGAGCTGATAAACTTCTGTGACCCCGGAGAACGAAATTAAAAAGTCTAAGCTGGCAACTCCTGACTAACGTCAAGAACCTGTGCTGGTCGAAAATGAGTGAGACCACCATCATCAGGCTGTCATCATATTGGATTAAAACCATAAACAGCAGCCATTAAAGCCCTATTATTATTTTTATTATTATCAAAGTAAAAAGTCTGAGTGTATGATTATATTAACTAGGACCTTGGCATTTATTTTCATTTTGTATACAAGATTTTCATTCTGCTTTTCCTGGCGAGGGTCACAATCTGAGCTGACTTAGCAACCTAAACTCCAACAACTTCCGTCAGCTCCTCCTGGGGGAATTCCCAGACACTCCCAGGGCAGAGGAAAGTCATAATCATGGCAGAGGGTCCTGCGTCTACACCTGGTGGGCTATGCCTGGTACACCCACCATGGGAGCCACACACAGGCATTCTAATTAATATGGACATACTATACCGTGTGTGTGTGTGTATATATATATATATATATATATATATATATATATATATATATATATATATATATATATATATATATATATATATATATATATATATATATATATATATACTAGCCTGCGGTGGATTGGCACCGTGCCCGGGATTGGTTCCTGCCTTGTGCCCTGTGTTGGCTGGGATTGGCTCCAGCAGACCCCCGTGACCCTGTGTTCGGATTCAGCGGGTTGGAAAATGGATGGATGGATATATACTAGCCATGTGCGCCCAACTATGTTGCGCGTGTTAAAGTTGTCTGTGAAGGGCTCCCTGTTTAAACGCGGCTGCCAGTCGTGAACTGGGCCCTTCGTCGCACAGCATTATGATTTTTTATAAGGGAAACAAAATTACAAAAGAAAACCCTTGGACATTGATTCGATAGGAACGGCCTACTCGGAATCACTGTCCGAATAGTAATTATGTGGTGGTGGAGGAGCATTTCTGCTTCTCTCCGTTCACAGTCCGTCTCGGATCTCTTCTCAACCTTTCTCCAAGCTCGCAGGTTGCTTTGTGGCAATCCAAAGAGTAAGGAAGAACCAATGCTTCTTTCTTGAACTCCAAACGCCGACTGATGGAAAATCACAGAAGTGTGTCCGACTTATATACTCTGACTGCCGACTCCAAGAAGTGGGTGAACATTCGATTTGGACGAAGTGCTGCCAACGACAGTCGATAGAAACACAAAAAAACCACAGTCTCGACAACGAAGCAGGTGTCAACGCCAGATCTAAACACAAAGCATGGTGTCGACGCCAGATCTAAACACAAAGAGTGGTATCGACAGTGTTTGTAAACAAAAGTAACAACCAAGGCAGTGTCAGAGGAACATGAATTTGCAAACAAAGATCAAGATCCAAATGAAGATTATATATAAAGATATATACAGTGGAACCTTGGTTCACGACAATAATTTGTTCTAAAACTCTGGTCGTAAACTGATTTGGTCGTGAACCGAAGCAATTTCCTCCATAGGATTGTATGTAAATACAATTAATCCGTTCCAGACCATACAAACTGTATGTAAATATATATATATTTTAAGTTTTTAAGCACAAATATAGTTAATGAAATCATAGAATGCACAGAGTAATAGTAAACTAAATGTAAAAACATTGAATAACACTGAGAAAACCTTGAACAACAGAGAAAACTAACACTGCAATAGTTCGTGCTATAGTGCTAGGAACCGCTGGCTAAAAACACTTTTTTTTTTAATGAGTTTTAAGCACACGGAAAAAAATGAACATTTGAAAAAATCCGTAATTTAATAAACCACCAAGAAAAGTAACATTGCAACAATGCACGCTACGAACCGATCGCTGTAAACAGAAGTGAAAACAAAATCAAGCCCAGTGCATTCTTTAACTGCCTTCCTACCTTATGAGTCCAGCCCCCTCTCTCGCGCTGCCAGTGTGTGTGTGTCGCACACTCTCTCGCTCGCTCTCTCTCTCTCTTGTTCGCTGCACAGGAAATGCACAGGGAGAGACTGAACATGCACAAAACGAAAGAGAAACCGGCTTGTTGGTATACCGAGTGTGTGGTCGTGAACCGAGGCAAAAGTTTGGCAAACTTTTTGGTCGTAAACCGATTTGTACGTGTACCGAGACGATCGTGAGCTGAGGTTCCACTGTATGTATGTATATATATATATATATATATATATATATATATATATATATATATATATATATATATATATATATGTATATATATACAGGCAGTCCCCAGGTTATGTACGAGATAGGGACTGTACGCTTGTACTTAAGTTGAATTTGTATGTAAGTCGGAACAGGTACATTATTTTAATAAATGCTATTGTTGACCGACTGTAACCAAGTGCTCTGCCAATGAATGATGGAGTTTCAAGCTCTCTCTGACCTTTTTATTATATCTACTTTATTTTCAATGGTGATGGTTTTTCTCTTCTTTACTGTATCACCAGCACTTGCATCAGATTTGTGTTTCAGAGACATTCTTGAAGGGTGAAGAAAAAAGGTTAAGATGAGCTCTTCTGCACAGCACTGTACACGTCATCACAGCAGGAAGGCACCCGTCGTCAACACGTCTGGTGTACTGACAAGAGACAACGTCCTGCTATGTGCGTAACAGTACAAGCAGGCTTGCTATTGAGAATGAATGGGGGCAGCGTGGAACGGTTCACCACCCGCCCGTCACATAGTCACCTCCACTACAGTATGCTGCCTGCAGCGTCTGCCCACAGAGAACGAACACGGTGTGGCCAAAGGCGGGTAGTTTCGAAATCGAAAGTAGTAGGATGCGTACCTCCTCCTTTCCCCAATCCTTCGGGGTGGGTCACGTGCCCCTCGCCGGCACCCGATATGCGGAAGTCCTCTGTATTGTTCGTCTGCCCGAACAAGAGCACAACACCGTCCTCGGGATTCTCTTCTGCATCCCGCAGAGCCTTTGGATGATCTTCTCCGAGGTATGTGTACGGTACAAAATGAGTTATTTTAAATATGTTATCAATTATATCCCTGGCACATACCTCGTTGAAGTCCTCTTTGTCCGGAGGCTTCTCCCGATCAGCGTAGCTGCCCTGTCGCTCATCCTGAGTGTCGGCCATGACAAACATGGAACTTCCGCTGGCGCTGTTGCTCTGCTGTGCCTCCTTCTTCCCCTTGACGGAAAAAAAAAAAAGGGGTTGTGGCGATGTTTCTGCGTGCCTTGACGCTGCCTTCTTAGGGTTCTCTGTCTACAGTAAATAAGCACCCTCCTCTCCACAACACTCATATAAATCAATACAATAATCAATCCTCCACTCCCAGACGCATTGCCACCCTTCCACCCAGCTCAGCTCATCGTCTGGGATTTCCCATAGTCTTTTTATATTCCCTGACCCGGAATTGTTTCCAATCCCTCAGTCCATGTGAACTCCTATCACTTCCGGGTCAGATAAAAATCCTCTTCTTCATCCCGGAAGCACGTCATTTCCCTTGTCGCCTTGCCTATGATGTACTTCCAGGTTATAGGGCATGTAGAATTCCCTGAGTCTCCCTACAGCGTCTCCTTAAGGTCCCCATGGTATCCAGCAGGGCTGGTTGTAAAAACTACAAGGTCCATGAGGCCCTGCTGGAATTCGGGGAACCTCTATGCCGCAGGGAGAGCTCAATCTGGCGGCCTGGGGGTGTTGACCGGGATGACAGGCCGGCCATCCCTCACAATATATATATATATATATATATATGCACACAGGGTGAGTCAAAATAAATTAAAACAATTTATTCACAAAGCATACTTCATATGTGCAAGATTTACAGGAATGACTCAACCTGTTCACCATCACGTTCAACACATGCACCATACTGTATGTGGCACATAAATTGTCCACAAAAATTGTATATAAGTATATACATAGCAGTACCATTAGTGTCAACATAATTTTGACTAACCCTGCATATATATTATATTAAAAAATCATGTGACAAGATAAGACTTTTTAGAAGATTTTTTTAAGTCCCGCGAGTCGAGACTTTGGCCATGAGATTATAAAGTTTTTGCATGTTAATTTCAAAGCCAAACAGAACAAAATCATATTACACTCCGAATTACTCTAATGCAACATGAAACATAATTTACTTTCAAATTATTACATTTTAACTATTTTTTAATATGGTTAATTACTCGCTGTAACGTAAAACAGTTAGTAAATTGTACACCATATATATATATATATGGTTGAAATAGTTTACTGTCAAATAATGCAAAGAGTACGCGACACGTGTTTCGCCCTAATTCTGGGCTCATCAGGCATACACACTCCACTGCACTCCCTCTCGGGAATCGAACCTCGGACATCAGCGCCAGAGGCAAAGCCCCTAATGTTGTGCCACGGCGTGTGGTTCGTTTATTTGACAGCATGCAGATCGGGGTAATTACATTCACGGCATTCGTAGTCTGTGTCACAATCTGATTGTATGGGTGGTTACCTACCAGGTAACGCTTGTGGTTGGCCAGCAAGTCTGTTAACATCCGCCACGGTGCCCTCAGTTGTGAGAAGTACGCCTGATGAGCCCAGAATTAGGGCGAAACACGTGTTGCGTACTCTTTGCATTTATTTGACAGTAAACTATTTTAACCATTCTATGATCTGCTTCTCACAACTGAGGGCACCGCGGCGGATGTTAGCAGACTTGCTGGCCAACCACAAGCGTTACCTGGTAGGTAACCACCCATACAATCAGATTGTGACACAGACTACGAATGCCGTGAATATATTATATATATATATATATATATATATATATATATATATATATATATATATATATATATATATATATATATATATATATATATATATAACTCTTGTGGGATTGCACCCGATGGGACGACACGCGGAAGAGCGTCCCAAAGCAATCGCAGTCTCCCAGCGCTGTAGCAGTTCGCAGTAAAAGCGAATCCGAAAAGATCGCGGACATGCTATAAGCGCCTGCCATCGATGGGTGATACAAGGAACAAGGAACATTATAAATGCGCAGGGCGCTGCCTGACTGCTGTGTCTGTGTATTGGGGAGCGGCAGATCCCGCTACAATAAATAACCGTGCTGTTGCTGTTTCAAGCTGAATAAAGCTGGTGTTGCTAAAGTACTGAGACTCAGCTTCGTGTTTTGAGGTGCAAGACGGGGACTTGCATGTCACAGCACACACGCGCGCACAAGCACACACACGAGCACGCACACACACATACACACACACGCGCGCGCGACCGAGCACACACACACACATATACACACACACACAGGCGCGCACACACAGTCACAAAGCTAATGCTGCAGTAAACAGTATGCGCTCGTACGGATGTTGACTATATGAGTGAGGCACGCCGACTCAGACGGAGAATAGGAGACGATTGCCCACAATCCTGCAGCGAGAGAGAGAGAAGAACCATCAGCTCAGTTGTGATCACGAGACGCTCAGCAGACAAAGCGTATACATACTGCTCGTACTGCAAGACCTCGCTCGTTTATCAAGTCAAAATTTATTAAAAATTTGTGCTCGTCTTGCAAAACTCTCGTAAACCGAATTACTCGCAAACCGAGGTTCCACTGTGTGTATATATATATATATATATATATATATATATATATATATATATATATATATATATATATATATATAAAACATTGATATAGAAAAAATATATATATATATTTTTCTTTGGAAGGTCTGTGGTTCCAGTCCCTCTGAGCAATCTGATTGGTCACTTTGATGTTGGTGTGATTAGTCAGATTGGCAATTGTGATGTGACAAACGGAGAAGTATGAATGCGAGAAGCATAAGTCATATGAGGCGCACTGAGAGAGTTGGCTTGGTCCCACTTTGGACTCCAGAAGGGTTCCATGTGGCATGCAGCTCAGAAGGGTCAACCCTGTTGTGGTTCCTGGGTGCTGCTGGAGGGCACTGCTGGGAAAACATCTCCCTACTTTGGGAAGTTTACACATGACCTAGAAGTGCTTCTGCCATGCTATGTTATGACCTCAGAAGTATCCCGGGTTCATCATAAAAGGAGCCATCTTGCCTTACTGAGGGAAGTCAGAATCGGGAGAAAGAGGTTGACACTCAGTGAGGAGGTGGAAGGCGACAGAATGGCATTGGTATTACTGGTTTATATTATGTGGACTGACCTAAAAGCCTGTCAAGATATTCTTATGCAAACAAATAACTGTTTTAATATGGAATGGTGTTTGTGGTAGTTGTGTCTGGTGTGCTGGGTTCCACTGACCCTCCTGGAGTCCACGCAGTCACCAGCGAGTCTTACTTGCATGCCACTGGCGATAGAGTGGGAGTGCCCAGAGTGAAACCCATACAGACCCAGCGAGAAGATGCAAACTGCATGTGGAGTACAAACGAGCTGGCATTTCAACCCAGTAAGGCAGCACGGACAACCACTGAGCCACCCAACTTAGAAATCACATATGACAGAACACTAAACACTTATAATTATAACAATAAAAACGTGATACCTTGTCTGCAGGAAAATTATGCAGCAGCTGCCTTACGTTGTTATTGTAGAGTCTCTCCCATTGGTTCCGGGCCCAGCTGACACAGTCAGTCCAGTTGTTGGGTTTCCACGTCACCAGGCTGTCATACACCTCCTCCAGGACACCGAGAGCCTCAGCACTGTCCCGCTTTAATGAATTCTTAACAAAGCCAGGGTCTCTGCAGCCAGACATAAATGTGTGGTTAGCATTCGTGGACACTTTATGTAACCCCCAGCTTAGGATCAAAATACATTTGCTTTGCGTCTGATACTTTTAAAATATTAACTTTCTCCAAAATGTTTAGTAAAGTATGACCAAAAAATGCATTAAAATGACTAAATCATATAAACCTGTATTTATTTTTTCATTTTATTGACCCTCGTTTAACCTCCTTGGCATTACCCCCAAGCCATTCTCAGGCTCAGATATCTATGTAAAAATGGTTAACCCTGAGTATGTCTTGGGTTGAGCTGTTATGATCCAGTATACCCCCTGAGCCCAAATAACACTAAGGACCGTATTCTGCTGCTGTCTACAGGATAAAGTAACGTCATGCCACAAAACATCATGAATAGTTAATTCTGAGCATTCTGCCACACTATGGTAACTCATCAATATTTATGAGTGGGGCGGAGCCTTTAAGCAAAACACACAACGGTGTGTAAACAAAAATCTGTAAAGCCAGTTCTAGAACAAACTGAAACGGAGCCATTAATAATAATAATAATAATAATAATTCTTTACATTAGTTCAATTCTAATTATAACACAGTTCTATTCTATGAGTGAATGGGGGAATCAGAGGCAAAATGAATTTATGAAGTTAGAAGAGCCATTTTAATCACAACCTTAATATATGGGGGACGTTCAAAACGTTTCCGCACTTTCATATTTTCTTTGGAAATGGTGAAGGCTGGAGGAGTAGTAATTGGTCATTAAAAAGTTGGTATAACGCTGGGAAAATTGCATTGCAAATGAAGGTGACTATGTAGAGAAGTGATGTCATTTGTTTTTGAAATTCTTAATAAATAGAGTTAAAGAAAAAGTGCGTAAACTTTTAGAACATTCCTGGTAGAAAATGGAAAATCTGCATATTTTGTTAGAAATGAGCCGACTCCTTAGCTTTATACTGCTTTAGTTGAATTGAGCGATAGTGATGACAATATGAATTGGTCATCAGATGATGGCACGGACAGTGAAACTTCTGTAATATGGCACTGTATGACCGAACAGCATGGAGGCTTTGCTTATGTGAAGCTTTACCATGGCGCAAACTGGTGCGTGGCAAAAACTCAAAATGAATGCGATCATGGAGAAAGACAAGACAGACGTTAACCCCCTGAGCACTGACCACAATGCAGCAACTGTCAAGGGGAATGTGGATGTCACTAAGCCTTACGCTATGCCAGCCTATAATAAGAAAATGGGTGGCATCCAGCGTGCGGATCAGGCAATGGCATCCTCATGCACAAGCAATAGGAAAAATATAATAAGTGCACAAAGAAACACGTATCTAATGTTTTGATTGTGGCGCAGGGTGGTGCGTTTGTGACTGTTTCAAAACATGTCACACAAAGGATACATCGGTGCAGCAGTGGACACTAAGCAGACCTCTCCTACAGTGTTTAGGTTGATGTTTAGGTATTGACATAACAACATTTTTTCTTGTTTTTGCCTCATTTTTCCTGAAGGTAAACATAAAGCTGAGGAGGCTACTCCACTTGTAACAAGATATGCAGATGGTCCTTTTTCTATATTAAGGCTGTGCTTATTGCTCATTTTGTGCTTCTTTAATTAATATTTTTGTCATAAATTCTTTATCCATAAACATTATTTTTTTGGACAGGTCTGTTGATGCCAGAGGTTTGACGGTTCCTCTCTCTTACAGGGTATTTTTGTGCATTTTGAACTTTTAACACATTGAAATGGATTTTCACCTTTCCATGGGGGTTTGGACACTTCCAACTATAACAAGCTATACCTATCCTAGCTAAGCTAACCAACAGACCTGAGACACCTAACAACACCTTCTTTGACTATGGCTATCGGGCTTATATGTGGCTGCCTTCAGACTTGGCGTATGTCTTACCTGATGTGGTTGTTCCACCTCCTGTTCAGGTTAAACTTGCCGCCATCTCAGTTACCTCAGATAACTCCTATCAGTGATGGCCTGACCTATGGGGAAATTTATCTGCCTCTCATTTTTGGGCCTGCAGCCGAAGCACACATAGATGAACTGGCCGATGCACTACAACTAGTGACTACTTTCACCTCTGAGGCCCTTCAAGAACTTTTGGCTGAGGCTCTTGCTACAAGAAGTGTACTGTTGCAAATATTGCGACTGACTAAAGACGTTGGAGACACCTTGCTGCCCAATGTGTCAAATGGCATGGGAGGAACTAAACTAAACTAAAAATAAAAGGTAAAGTACCACTTACGGTTAGCGGAAATAGCCCAAAAGTTGATAGAAATTTATGTTTTGTACCTAATACTTGTATGCAAAATTTGGTTGACCTAAGTGAAAGCATACTGAAGTTATCGTGATTACATACACATACACATACACACACACACACACACACACACACACACACACACACACAGACATAATTCCAAAAATGGTATTTTCAGACTCAGGGTGGTCAAAAACACTGAGATTCAAAAAAATCTCGACATTGAATTTTTGGATGATTACAATACTTTCCCTATACTTCGTATATGAGAAAGTCAGAGAGGTCTAAAACGTTGAGATTCATCAAAATCTCCACATTGAATTTTTAGAAGATTACAATACTTTCCCTACAAGAAAGTAAATCAGACTCAGGAAGGCCTAAAACGTCGAGATTCATCAAAATCTTTACATCAAATTTTTGCTCGATTCCAATAGTTTCCCTATATTTCGTATATAAGAAAGTCAGAGAGGTCTAAAATTTCGAGATTCATCAAAATCTTGACATTGAATTTTTGGATGATTACAATACTTTCCCTACGAGAAAGTAAATCAGACTTAGGGAGGCCTAAAATATTGAGATTCATCAAAATCTAAACATCAAAATTTAGACGATTACAATACTTTCCCTATACTTTATATATAAGAAAGTCAGGGAGGTCTAAAAATGTCGAGATTCATTAAAATCTCGACATCGAATATTTGGATGATTACAATACTTTCCATACGAGAAAGTAAATCTGACTTAGGGAGGCCTACAATTTTGAGATTCATCAAAATCTCAACATCGAATTTTTGGAAAATTACAATACTTTCCCTACAAAAAAGTAAATTTGACTCAGGGAGGCCTAAAATGTCGAGATTCATCAAAATCTCAACATCAAAATTTGGACGATTCCAATACTTTCCCTATACTTTATATATAAGAAAGTCAGGGAGTAAATCGGACTCAGGGAGGCCTAAAACAATGAGATTCATCAAAATCTCAACATCGAATATTTGGATGATTACGGACTTAGGGAGGCCTAAAATGTTGAGATTCATCAAAATCTGAACATCGAATTTTTGGAAGATTACAATACTTTCCCTACAAGAAAGTAATTTTGACTCAGGGAGGCCTAAAATGCCGAGATTCATCAAAATCTCAACATCAAAATTTGGACGATTCCAATACTTTCCCTATACTTTATATATAAGAAAGTCAGGGAGGTCTAAAATGTCGAGATTCATTAAAATCTCGAGATCTAATATTTGGATGATTACAATAGTTTCCCTACGAGAAAGTAAATCGGACTCAGGAAGGCCTAAAACATTGAGATTTATCAAAATCTCAACATCAAATTTTTGGACGATTACATTACTTTCACTATACTTTGTATACGAGAAAGTAAAAAGTACTTCAATTATGTTAGAACGAATGTTATGCTGAGAAAATTTGCAGACTGGCTGGAATGAGTCTGCCTTCGAATCATAAGACCGGAGTTATACTTCATGCGACGCGACGCATGCTGCAGCGGACGCTCCTGCTACGCAAGTGCTGAAGTGTTTATACTTGTGTGCGTACTTTACGTAAATCTGGAGGAATCCGCCAGGTGGCAGTGCGAGATATTATCACGGTGAGAACATGTTCGGCTTCGCTGTGTTGTGAATTGCCTAGAACACCCATTAAATTCCGATGATACCTTACCGCAATATCTTTGAAAAGGATATTTATTGTTTAAATATTAGGATGTTTCCATTCCAGCAAGCATTGGGCACGAGTGAGAAACAATCCCTGGACGATGCCTCGGCTCATCGCAAGGTGAATACAAGCACACACATACACTCGCGTCATTTTAGTGGCACCAAATCCCCAAATCTGCATATCTTTGGAAGAAAACTGAAGCACACTGAGGAAACCCAGCAGGAAAACATGTAAACTCCAGGCAGGGAATATCAGCGACGTGACTCCCTGCAAGATAGCAGCGCTAACGCTCCGCCACTGTGTCACCCCCATGTGTGTAATTATTAACAGCATTCACTATTTAAACGAAATTACCGATTTATCTGTAAAATGTAATATACATACTTTAATGCTTTTCATCATGAAAGTGATATCAAGTATAAATCGAAGGATTCTAAATGTGCAGAGAGTTGGAATATCATACATTTAATGTGCGTGGAGTGACGATCTATTGCTGGCGATTTGCTGCTGTCAGTGAGAATTTTAAAACGTATCGTGTCATTGCGATCGGGAATATGCGACACTTGAATATAAAAGCACCATGAATACATCTGTATGTCAGCATTTTGCTTCACCACATCGAACCATTTATCAAATATCGAAGTGCGCACATCGATCCCGTAGGATCCGCAAAGCGGCTTTCTGTCACATGTAGATAGTAAACAGAGACTCTGACGTCACATTCCAACTTTTAGCACACTGCGCCCCCTGACTTTTTGCTGGTACTGCAACTCGCGCACGCGTCGCGTTAATTTCTGAGGACCTGTTCAGCGGACGCATCAAATGAATGCTCAGAACGCGTGGTGGCCATGATGCGGGCACGTACACGTTCTGAGCGTGAAGTATAAATGAGCCCTAAGATTACACAAATGTAGTCTATGGCTGAAAATCCCTGGAAAATTCCTGCAATGTGACAGAGCCTTTAGTTCTTGTTAATCAGACTTTGATTTCAGTATTTGCTCTGAGTTTCACAAAAGATAGGTGTGTCTGACACATTACAGGCTACGTTTCTTCTTCTGACCCGTGATGAATTGACGCCGAGGCCTGGCAATGTAGGCTAGCATGGTGGTGGAGCAGTTAGCACTGCTGCCATAAAGATTTCCCAGAACAGTCCCTTTCGATTTGGAGTTTTCAGGTTTTGTTCTCTAGATGTTCAGTTTCTCCTTTATAAGTCTCCGAGGTTATTTATCAATTCCAAACTGGCTCAGGATGAGTAATTGTGTGTGTGTGTGTGTGTGTGTGTGTGTGTGTGTGTGTGTGTGTGTGATGTTTGCCCAGCAACAGATGGCCACTCCGTCCAGAGCTGTGCCCGATGCTGCTAGGATGGGCTTTGGCTGCCTGGGATCCTGAAATGGATGGAGGTTTAGATTTTAAAATAACAAAAAGGGTCGCTCATGGGACAAATCAAAGACAGCTGGCATTTCCAAAATATAAGATAAGCGACATTTGTTTTTTCTTTTAATACCTGAAAGTGCTTGAATTAGTGAAGCTTTACTTTCAGTAACAAGCTCAAAACGTTGGAATTCTGTCTCCAAAGCTCACGCTGGGTGTTGAGCCAGCTTGGACTTTTTGAACAAACACTTTATAAACAGAAAGACTTTTCTTTAAACAGTGCAGGGAAAGTAAAATGAAATGAGTTTCAGATGTTTACACTCGGGGCCTAAACAGGAAGCAGGCCAGATTTGCCTGTCATCTGGTTAGTAACATATGACTGATCTTCAACCATCCAGCCTTACTGGGCCCAAAGAAAAAAAAATCTCCTTCATCTGCAACAAATTGAATCTTTCTTTGTTGTCTGCGGTCTTCCTCAGGTCTGCACGGACTTCAATTTCAAGCTGTTGAAACCTGGTAGGCTGACATCGACCATCTGCATGTTCGCAGGCAGGATATGCAGCAGGTAAACCGAGAGCTGCCGTCTGTCTCTCAGTAAAGTGGAAAGAGCAGCAATGAAAGATTTACTGGGCATAAAATGAATTGGGGGGCTGTCAGCTATCTCACAGTTCATGAGTCCAGGGTTCAAATCCCAGTCTGGTCAGTGTGTGTGTGTGTGTGTGTAGTTTGAATGGAGTACAAACTGTGCCATAAGACGGTGGAGGTCGCTTGGCGTCTATAGTGCCCAGTGAACTGGCACTGGTGTAGATGATGCCAACAAACTAAATAAACTGGTTCGGTTGTAGGAGTCTGGCTGGACTTACTGGAGGACGTGGGGGGGGGGACAAGCTGGTCACTCAGGGACCTGCTTACTGTTCTGCACAATGACTGTCCTCCTGAATGAGGTCTTGGCTAAATGGAGGACCACCTTCAGTAACAGCCTGAGACAACTGTGTTGGGGTTGTTTCTACCCTCGGCCATCGGGCTCTGTAATGAATCACCCTTCTGCTGAGGTGGTCTGTTACATGTGTGCTGAATGGTACTGAGCTGGTGTGGCAGACATCTTAACAGACAAAGACGCTACGTGCCAATGAATGACAATCTGTACTGTGAATTCGTAACTAATAAATATGTGCAGTTTTAATCACTTTACACTTTGTAAATACCTAAGCAATGTTCCTTTACCTATTGGTCATTCTTGTTATGCTTATATGCACATTGTTACAGTAGAATATGATATTTCTTGTTATTTGTACATATATTTGAGCTTTTTATGTCTGCTACTACAACACTGCAACTTCCTTCAGGATTAACACAGTCTGTGTCTGCCTGTCTGTCTGTCAGCAATTTAGTGCCCTGCCATTCCAATCTATCTGTCTATTATGTAGTGTCATTCATGTTCATCTATCTATCTATCTATCTATCTATCTATCTATCTATCTATCTATCTATCTTATAGTTATATAGTGCCTTTCATATCTATCTATCTATCTATCTATCTAATATAGTGCCTTTCATATCTATCTATCTATCTATCTATCTATCTATCTATCTATCTATCTATCTATCTATCTATCTATCTATCTATCTATCTATCTATCTATCTATCTAATATAGTGCCTTTCATATCTATCTATCTATCTAATATAGTGCCTTTCATATCTATCTATCTATCCCATATAGTGCCTTTCCTATCTATCTATCTATTATATAGTTATATAGTGCCTTTCATATCTATCTATCTAATATAGTGCCTTTCATATCTATCTATCTATCTATCTATCTATCTATCTATCTATCTATCTATCTATCTATCTATCTATCTATTTGATCCTGCCTACTATACTAAAATCTATCTATCTATCTATCTATCTATCTATCTATCTATCTATCTATCTATCTATCTATCTATCTATTTGATCCTGCCTACTATACTAATCTATCTATCTATCTATCTATCTATCTATCTATCTATCTATCTATCTATCTATCTATCTATCTATCTATCTATCTATCTATCTATCTATCTATCTATCTATCTATCTATCTATCTATCTATCTATCTATCTATCTAATGCTTTCACATCTGTCGTTTGATCCATTTATTATACACTACTAAAACAAATTAAAGGGAAACTTAATCATCGCAGTCTAACACCAAGTCAATGACGCTTCAGGGACATCAACCTGTCCATTTAGGAAGCAGACGTGACTGTGAATCAACTTCCAGGTGATCTGGAGAGGCCAACAGCAAGACAACCCCCAAAAAGGGAATGGTGGCCACAGACAGTTGCTCTCCTCTTACCCTTCCTGACTGGTTCCTCTCTAGTTTTGTGTTTTGCCAGTGTCCTTGTCACTACTTGGTAGCATGAGGCAGTACCTACAGCCAATTCAGGTTACACAGGCAGTCCAGCTCCTACAGGATAGCCCACCCATACGTGCTGTCACAAGAGGCTTTGCTGTGCCTCCCAGTACACTCTCAAGAGCACTGAGGAGATGCCAGAAGATGGGCCGTTACATGAGGAGAGCTGGGAGACACACAATTCCAGTCAATGGCATCAATGCCTTTGTCATCCAGGAACTGCCTACACACTCTGGCCTTAACTTTTTTGAGCAGTTGATTTTGCTTTTCACATCTGTCTGTTATAGAATATCTTCTATAGCCATCTAGCTACCTATTGATCTATCCATCTGTTATATACTGGCCATCATGTCTGTCTACTGATCTCATTATTATTTATTTAGTCTATCTATCTATCTAATCCTGCCTACTATAATACAAATTAATATCTATCTATCTATCTATCTATCTATCTATCTATCTATCTATCTATCTATCTATCTATCTATCTATCTATCTATCTATCTATCTATCTATCTATCTATCTATCTATCTATCTATCTTCATTTTCATCTGTCTATCTCATAGGAATCAGACAATGAGGGAGAAAGTGAAGTCTAGGCTTGGTAATTTTGCAACCCAGACTAAATCTGAAAGTAGGAACCAAGGGGTTTGCCTGGATTGTGATTTAAGTCTTAAAACTCATATACAACATGGTACTTAGACTGCCGTTTTTAATTTTAGAAGCATAGCAAAGTTAAAATCTTTTCTTTCACTGGAAAGCTGATGTTATGCTTTTATTACAAATTGTCTTGATTACTGTAACTCCCTTTTTGCTGGCTTGCCTAAAAAGACCATTAATAAACCACAGATTTTTCAAAATGTAGCAGCCAGGACAATGACAAGAACAAAAAAAAAAACAAAACAGATCAGGTTACACTACTTTTGTACAACCTTCATTGGCTGCCAGTGTCTTGTAGAAGAGATTTTAAATTTCTTTAACACAGTCGTAAAGCACTTGATGGCCTAACACCATCATGCATTATTGAACTCCTGACTTTTTACGCTCCCATGAGAACACTGAGATCTGGTAATTCTAAGATTCTTTATATAGGAAAATATAGTGGAGAGTCAGCACTCGGCTATTATGCCCCAAAACCTACCAGATGAAATTAGAGAAGTTGAGTCACTTACTACCTTTGAAAGATTATTAAAGACCTATGTTTAACTTTCCAAATTTTAAATGAATCTTTTTCTTTATTTTTATTTTATTTCACCTTTTGTTCCATTTATTCTTTGCGTTTTATGATTCTTCAGTTTTATATCTCGTGGTTGATTTCTTATTTATCCTGTAAAGCACTTTGAGCTGCATTTCATGTATGAAGTGTGTTATATAAATAAAGTTGTTTGTTCTATCTATCCTGCCAACTATACTAAAATTACTATTATCTATCCATCTATTCTATATTGCATTTTCCTGTCTATTATATTGTGCCTTTTCTAGCTTCGTGTGGATTTTCTTGTGGTTATTTCAGCTTTCTTCCCACAACCTAAAGATGTGCAGTTTCTTTTTTCTGACCCTCAAGTGCCAAGTGAGTAGCCTGCCCAGCTGTTTTGTGGCGGATTGTCCTCAAGACCCCTAACTGGATTAAGAAGGTTTGACTGATCTATCTTCATTTTCATCTGTCTGTCTCATAGGAATCAGACAATGAGGGAGAAAGTGAAGTCTAGGCTTGGTAATTTTGCAACCCAGACTAAATCTGAAAGTAGGAACCAAGGGGTTTGCCTGGATTGTGATTTCAGTGTTAAAACTCATATACAACATGGTACTTAGACTGCCGTGTTTAATTTTAGAAGCATAGCAAAGTTACAATCTTTTCTTTCACTGGAAAGTTGGGTAAAATGTAAATCTAATTATACATATAACACATAAAGTCCAGAAGAACAATTCAATTCCAAATAAAGCAGAAAACTATTTGCACAATCCCAATAAAAGGTTGTGTTAAATTTTTAAAGCCATATTTGGTCAAAGAAGGCAAAAGCAGAATAGGCCGCCTTTATAAAGCATTTCTTAGGGCAAACAGACAGCACCAGGAAAATGTAATAAATTTTGTCATCTTGTGGGACTCCTGCCCAATAAAGTTATCTGGAAGCGTCTGCAGGATAATGTGGGCTAATCCCTCAGATCAGGCTGCACTGCTGTCATTTCTTCAATGTGTTTCATTTCTTCTCCTTTTTTAATTTTGTGCTGGTTGGGGGACTTGCTGTGTTTAATCTTTGTGAGATTTATTAAGTTTATGAAAACAATTACAACCTGCACCTCTAATTGTACGCCTGAAATGAATGAAAGAGAGACTCGTTATAGATACCTATTAATCCAGCAGGAAATGGAAGTTTACATAAAACTAAATTTTGTGCAGCGCTCAAGGACAGAAAACATTTGTATCTCAATGAGACAAAACAGAAATGATTTGGCTGAGCTTTTGACATTTTTTTCAAATGGTTACACTGAATGACCTCTCTAACAAATTAGAATTTGGGTTTTAGGGGACTTGCTATAGTGCAACTTTTAGTCATGTATGATAGATAGATAGATAGATAGATAGATAGATAGATAGATAGATAGATAGATAGATAGATAGATAGATAGATAGATAGATAGATAGATAGATAGATAGATAGATAGATAGATAGATAGATAGATAGATAGAATACTAATGACATATAGACATAGCTAAAAAAATTGGTACCTTTACACTTAAATAATGTCACAGCTTAAGGACCACCCTCAGCCTATATATGGGGGGTGGACCCAAAATGTCATGGAATCTGTCAATAGCACAGGAGTAGGTGAAGTTCTCGAATGTGTCACTAGACATCGTATGTCTGCAAGCCTAGAGAATCAGTCCAGTGAGTGGCATCGTGTTGAGTTGATCGGGTGCGTATTTCTGCCATTTATTCTACAATCTCACAGGAGATGTAGGCATTTTATTTTACTCTTAGTCATCAGAACAGATTTTGACAATGATGATTGCATTTTACAACATTGACAGAGTTTTCAATAAAGAGTTGGCATTCTTTGACAGTGTCATGTTTAATGTCCTACTGGCGATGTCTGTCAATGGAGATGGTATGAGTTTTCAGACCCCTTATTACTTTGCAAGATGCTGAAAAATGACTTGATGCTTTTGTTTTTAGTTGACTAGATTACTGTGATGCACTCCTCTCAGGACCACCCAAAAAAGACATCAATCGATTACAACGAGTGCAGAATGCAGCTGCCGGAATCTTAACTAGGAAAAGAAAATCCAATTGCATCACACCAGTCTTAGCGTCACTACACTGGTTACCTGTGCCATTTAGAATTGACTTTAAAATTCTGCTTATGGTTTACAAAGCCTTAAATAATCTGCTCCATTCCTGTATTTCAGAATGTCTTTCACCTTACACTCCATATCATAACCTTAGATCTTCAAATGAGTGTCTGCTTAGATTTCCAAGAGCTAAACTTAAAAAAAGTGGTGAGGCGGCCTTCTGCTGTTATGAACCTAAAATCTGGAATAGCTGACCGATAGAAATTCTCCAGGCATAACAGTGGAGCACTTTAAAAAAACTGCTAAAAACTTGTTATTTTAACTCTTTGAGGGCTGAATATTTTTTCCAAAAAGCAATGGATTCACTCAGAAGTGAACATAAAACGTCCGTTGCTGCATGCTGTGGCTGTCAGTTTGTCAAGAATGTGCGGTTTGCTTGCTGCCAGGCTCTCTTTGCGTGGCTGGGACACGGTTGCAGTGCATTACAATCTGGTTTCTACCTCTTATCATTGTTAAGTGGCAATCCTCCCTGGCGAACATTGTCAGTACCATGACTAGCTGGGGACCAATCAGCTGAAGCTGGAACCTTCGATCACTTGTATCAGAAACTTGAGTCCGACAAGTCATAGTCCCGTTTCAGAGATAATAGGCGACAACATCGTCCATGGAGTATTTTGCTTTACACATTCACTTTGATCTCTCGCCAGATGTCAGTGCCATTTTTGCCGTTGTGTGCGCCTTGCTACTCATGAGAGTGCAGGGAATCTCAGTCAAACCACTGAATCTAACTTTCCTTCTAGCAACGAGAGTCCAAATAAAATGTAACGGTGGGTTTTGTCACAGTTTACAGTTGATTACCATCGTCAACTCCTCCTTTTGACAAAAGTCAACATCAGCCCTGAAAGAGTTAATATGAATTTCTCAGAGCTTCATTTTAGTGTAACCTTGATATTCTGTATATGCATTATTTAATTATCTTTCTTTTTTACAGATCTCTTCAATCCATACTAAGCCTTACTTTCTCAGATGTTTTTTTTCCGGTTTTCTGTCCTGGTGATCTGCGCCACCTCCACCTGATCAAAGCTCCATGCAGTCCCTCCATTGATGGATTGAAGACCAGAGGTCCACATGACCATCATCATTTAATTCTTCCATGTGAAACCTGAAAACCCTGATAACTGATTGACATCATTTATGGTAGGTAGAATGCCCACTGGGGGCTGGGTGGTCTCATGGTCTCAAAACCCCTGCAGATTTTTTTTTCTTTTTTCTCCAGCCGTCTGGAGTTTTTGTTTTTTCTGTCTTCTCTGGCCATCGGACTTTACTTTATACTTTGTTAATTAGTATTGCCTAATTTTATTTTTAATTTTTTTCTTTTTTCTTTCTTCATCTTGTAAAGATGATTTCATCTGTATGAAAACAAGCTGTAGAAACAAATGTAGTGGTTGTTGTGTTTGTTATTACGCACCTGTGGGTGCAGCAGAAACACCTCAAGTCAAATTGTGCGAAAACCACATGTGCCAATATCGGTGCATCTTACACTAACCCAGGGATGTCATGTGATGAAAACATGTAAATCCTGAATTACTGCGGAACAGAGGCCATTACTAATAAGAAATTCCAAAGGAGCAGCGACTCAAACGTGCCTAGAGCTACACTGATCTTCACTGCCAGCAATGGAATCCACCAAATCATAAAAAAGCTAAACACTGGGAGCTTTACCATCAAAGTATTCTTTACAAGGAACAAGGAGAAATCAGGGGCTTGAAATGGTAAACTTACTGAAAGTATCGACTGACGTTTTCTGCCGATGTTTTGAAGAGCTGTTCAAAGATGTCTCTGGCCCACTGAAAAACATAAATGAAGGTCATCTTTTAAGTATATAAGCATAAAAAAAGGAGGTTATATTGCCACAACAGCATAACAGGTCCATAATCAATTTCAAGAATCCTACTAACGGAAGAGAAAACGTACACCTAACTTTCCTTTAGGACACCCCCTAGCAGCCCCAGGTGTCCCTGCAGCTCCCAACTACTCTCAAGTCATTTCTAGCCATGACAGCTGACACCAATGTGCCTGCCACTTACCACACAAGAGGCCCTCCAGTGGCCATCTAGGAGATGACCGCTCCATCCCCTCATCCTCCCCACCATTGACCTTCCATTAGTTTAGCAATCCTGTGTGGAGATGATTTGGCTACACTGGGCAAACCATCCAAGTAACCCCCCCTAAAAACCCCCAACAGTCAGTACATCTTTATGGTGATCAGTTTACAACTGGACTTAAAAAATAGCTGGAAGCCCAGAATGATTATCTGTAAAGTAGACCTGACAGTAAATGGCGACAAAACTTGAGATGTGAAGCTAACTCGGGTCTACTGAAATAAATGTAAGGGGTACGTCACAAAAAAAATAATAAAGAGGTCCTTACTTAATATCCATCCTGTTATTTACATTATCAATCAACTTCTGCCAATAGGTGGTAACAAGAGCTGGAGCAAAAACTTGGAGCACTGAGTGACTGACAGACAGACAGACAAATAGATATGAAAAGGCACTATATGATAGATAGATAGATAGATAGATAGATAGATAGATAGATAGATAGATAGATATGAAAGGTGCTATATAATAGACAGACAGACAGATATGAAAAGGCATTATAAAATAAATAGGCTGAGAGATATGAAAGGCGCTATATGATAGACACTATAAGATAGATAGATAGATAGATAGATAGATAGATAGATAGATAGATAGATAGATAGATAGATAGATATGAAAGGTGCTATATAATAGATAGACAGACAGATAGAAAGGTATTTGTCCCCAAGGGGTAATTTTATAAAAGCTCTTTAAATAAATAAATAGACCGATTAATACATGCACATGCACGGACACACACACCAGAACAAAACAAACAAAACATAACATTTAATTGAAGACAGCATCTGCGGAGCCCACTCGGTCACTGGCGCACTCTCCATGTATGGCCAGCTCCAAGTCTATTATTGCTTTTTGATGCAAAGGGAATGGTCAGCTACCAACATTAGCTAAACTAAAGAACTGCTTGTTGACCTTTCCCTACCAAAGAGCCTCTTTGTCCCGTCGCTGTTCAGGGAGTGGATGCAGTGGTGGTGCACTGCTACAAGTACTTGGAGGTCCACGCCAATGACAGGTTGAACTGGTCTCAGAGCACAGGGAAACGATCGAAGAAAGGGCAGAGCAGATTTTTGTTCATAGGAGACTGTGATTCTTTAATTTGGGTTGTGACATCCTCGACATCTTCTGCAAATCTGTGATGGCCATTGTGGTGTGGTGGGCCGGTAACATTACTTTAAGAACCCCCCCAAGCCCCCCCCCCGAATGAACAAGTTAATTTAAAGGTAGGCTCAGTTACAGGACACACCCTGAACCCCCTGGAGGTAGGAGTGGAGGAGACAGTGAAGACAAAACCATTGTGAGCAATGCTGCACATCCCCTCTGTGACACACCGACCCTGAGGACTGTCAGCATTAAGTTTGCCAAATAACGTGTCTGGGGCGATACGCTTTCACAATGCCTCACTGTAACTGTCTCTTTTTATCTTTAGTCAAGTAATTCTGGTGAGTATTTGAGGAGGTTGTTGTTGTTTGTTATAATTGTGTATTTATTTACTGAGCTTCTGTAAAAAGTTCAATTTCACTTTTGTGACAAATCTGTCTATTATAGTGCCTTTCCTATCTATCTATCTTTACAGTATAAAGGCTTGGGTGATGGTAATTCTCCGCCGAGACAGGAGATGGCGCTGTATAATAACATTTTCTCTTCTCCACCCTCTTCAGAAAGGAAGACTGACACCTTTCCGCCTCTAATGTCACTTCCACCTCATACTGACACCTTTCCGCCTCTTCCTCCCACAATGCCTTGAAAGCAGGAAGAACCACCATCTTGGACAGTCAATCCAGGACAATAGTCCGAGGAAGACTCAGATTTATACATTTACATGTTTTTTTTTTGAGCCTTTTCAATTATGTGGGGTTGGCCACAAGGTGCCCCAAACTTCTAACTTTGTTTGTTTAATCTTCATAGCATTTATTATTGTGCCTTTCCTATCTATGTATCTTTTATATCGTGTCTTTCATATCTATCTATCTGTTGACTGCTGGATGCGGCAGAGCGGCTGCTTTTCAACACGAACCCTGGAGTAGATCCAGTGCCGGAGGATTGCCACCTGGAAGCACTTCCAGGTCCAGTGGAAGCTCTCTGTAGCAGGGCAGCCTGCCGCCAGCAGCTCCTCCTAGTGGCACTTGAGTACCTCAACAGGGTTGCCCAGCAAAACTACAACTCCCATGCAGCCCTGCAGGTGTTCAAGAGGCAGTCATACAAGAGGGACGCTGCCACCTGCTGTACTGAGGGAGGAACACAAAGCCGTGGGAGGCAGTTGCCCTCTGGTCTTCCTTCACGATGGCCTACTGTCTGGGAACGGTACCATTAAGTCACCTGATTGGGATGCCCAGCCGTCCATATCAATCCTTTATCATGGCTTCCTTGCTGGGTAAGGAACCAACCACTGCAATCAGGGTGCCAGTCAACCCGTGCCTTCTGTGACATTTCTTGAAAAGCGGTTAGACGATGCCATAATCGAATGTGACACACAGTAATATGTACAAAGCAGGATAATTGGAACAATCTAGATGAGAACAGGCCACTCAGCCCACCATGGGGTTTGCATATTGATGTTAGGGGGATAGCAGAGTTCTTTATTTTTAAAAAATTTGCCAAAATCTCTATAATCCAGTTTCTACTTTGTCATTCTGGGGTATTGACTGTTTCTTGATTTAAGAAAGAAATAAATGTAAATAATTTAGCCCACAGACCCCCGTGACCCTGGAGTTAGGATAATGGATGGATGGATAATTTAGCCCAAGGCTCCAACATAATAAAATGTGAAAAAAGGTGACAGGGACAGAGTACTTGCTGAAGGTCCTGCAACAAGACATGAATGGAGTCCCATCCTCACTTAGTGCTTCCCCTGTTCAAATTCTGTACTCCTCGTGATCTGCTCCTGTATATCTGATGAGAATGAAGAGCAGGACTACTCAGTAATAAACCGGCAAAATGGCCAATTATTAAAAACTATACTTTCTCAAAACCGTATAAATCTGAGGGTCAAACTGAAGACTATCTGAAATGAAAATGAGAAACGTCTGTTATGAAGGAAACAAGGAAACTGAAAAGAAAAAAAATATTCCATTTACTTCTTAGGCCTCTTGGAATAAACTGATCTTCACTCCAGTCGTTGCCAAAAATATGACAAGACACCAACCACAGCTTGATGAGAAAAGATAATAAAAGAGAGAAAAATAGAAGGCCTTCCAGGGAGTGGAGAGGAAGTAGATAGAGGAGCAAAACAGTGCCAAACAAAATGTTTGGAGCCGTTAATTAAAAAAAAAATAATAATAATATCTAATACAGCCTTGTGTAGGATCCAGAGCAACATTTTCCAAATCCACTACCTCTCCTGACCTGGCGTCTCTCCCTCTTGGGCCTCCTAATGCTGTAGTGGCCTTCAGCCATCAGGGCGCTTGTTCTTCTTGCTGTCTTTCAGATTGTAATGGGCGCTGAAAACACAAATGCTGACCCATCTGTTCGGACCACTGTCTAATCGTGTTTCTTTATTACACTGTATAGGGTTATCTTTTTCTTCATATTGTAGCAGTGCTACTATAAGTTAAAACTGCATTTCCCAGCAGTCCCTGCAGAGGCTCTGATTGGTCTTCTGTCCGGGGTGCAGGGACTTTTGGGGTTGATTAACCGTACTTAGTCGTTGTGTCCTGGATTGTTTCGTTGTTGGGGTCTGGATCGTCTTCGGTCTACCTGTGTGCTGAGGACTGATAGTGGATTCATGGCCTTCCAGCAAGAAAAGGAGCGCTCCTGAACCATCCACCCGACGTCACCATTTTCAGGGACTACCGGTAGGACTGGCTTTTCATTCCCTTTCAACGTACAGATCTCTCGACTTATTATCTTCATCATTTCGTTACATCCAGTGCTATTTTCCACGTACTTTGCTGTGGGGGGTTGTTTGTGTTTATGTGTTTAATGTAATATCGTCATAGGGGTACAGGGGTGGTATTGTTTTCATTTATTTCATTTAATTTCATTATATTCTTTAATTGTTGTTTCATTCCAGTGTGCATTTTTTGTCCCTGTTTGTAAGTGTGTGCGGGTCGGGCCAAGGCTGGGAGCGTCCCTGGGATCTCCGCTATAAAAATTAATAAATCACCGTCTTCTTGATGGTGTGAATCTTAGCGGCACCGGACCGCTTCAATATGAAGATATTTCCTTCCTATTTCTTTTCCGAGCCCATGTTGAGAGGGAGACATGTGTCTCTCTTGTTGAGAGGGAGAATGTGACCCACTTCCGGGTCCAGTGGATCAGCCAGCAGCTCCTTCTAGTGGCACCCGAGAACCCCAACAGGGTTGCCCAACAAAACTACAACTCCCATGCAGCCTTGCAAATGGTAGTCATACAAGAGGGACGCTGCCACCTGGTGTACTGGGGGAACATGAAGCTGTGGGAGGCAGTCGCCCTCTGTCCTCTCCTCATGATGGTCTCCTGGTCCAGGAACGGTACCACTAACCCGCCTGATTGGGATGCCCAGCTGTCCATATCATTTCTTTATTATGGCTTCCTGGCTGGGTAAGGAACCAGTCACTGGAGCCAGGATGCCAGTCACCCTGTGCCTTCTATGACACATGACATTGCTTGAAAAGCGGTTAGATGCTCACACACACACACACACACACACACACACACATCTGCACTTACTCACGCTTGGCCAATTTATGCCAGCGTCAATTCCAGCCTTGCACTCAGTGCTCCTGGGATGGGCTCCTTGCCCTGCAACCCTAAATTGCATCACGGAAGTTCTAAAAATGGATGAATGGATGGACGGGCTACCCTGCACGCCTTTGCAATAGTGGCAGAGAACGAAGAACCCAGAGAAAAATGAACAGATGTTAGGAGACTGGCCGGCTGACCGTTATGTTTGTCACTAGCTGAAATACCCAGTGTTGCCCGGGAGGAAAATAAAGTTTTTTTTTAATTGTTTGGGAAAAATATAATTTAAAAAAAAACACAACTTTAAAAATAAAAATAAATTAACAAACAACGAAGACTCACTAATGTGCATGTCTTGCGGTCTTGTAAGTATGTTATCATCCAGTTGGCGCTCATAACCGGCCAACTCTATTTAATTTCAAAAGCAACAGGTGGGCGTGAGGTGGTGGCGCTCAGACATACAGAATGCTGGCAGTCACTTCCAGTTTGCCCTCTGGTGGTCGTTCGGAGTGTCAACTGGATGATCACATGCCTACAAGACCGCAAGATCACCCCCCCCCCCACCCTACCCAGAAGGGGGTGAATTAGGGTTGATTTCATCCTACCGTATTTTCAGTCAGCCAATGAGAAGCGTGTGTACCAAGTTTCATGAGAATGGCTCCAGCCGTTCGGAAGTGATGCTGGAACATACACACATACACACACACACACACACACACACACACGCACACACGCACACACGCACACACGCACACACACTGGCTTTTATATATATAGATCTATGAACTGCGTCTTTAAAATGACGTGTAAATATGAAGGATTTGCAGGTCTTACGCTAAATATGTGATATAAAGAGAAATGCGTCTCCGCTAAGCCACCTCAGACCACTCCAAGGTGCCGTTTTGTTAGTGCGTCACACTAAAGAGATGAATACACACTTCACCGATGATCTAGAAGTGTTATGAAGACCTAAAGCTGCCCTTTCTAGTGTCTTGTTGTATTAGTAATAAATGACTATACTTAAACTAAAGTGGATACCAGCCAACTCTATTTAATTTCAAAAGCAACAGGCAGGCGTGCGGTGGTGGCGCTCAGACATACAGAATGCTGGCAGTCACCTCCAGTTCGCCCTCTGGTGGTTGTTCCGAGTGTCAACTGGATGATCACATGCATACAAGACCACAAGATCACCCCCCGCCCAGAAGGGGGTGGGTTACGGCTGATTTCACCCTACAGTATTTTAAGTCAACCAATGAGAAGCGTGTGTACCAAGTTTCATGAAAATGGCTCCAGCCGTTCGGAAGTGATGCTGGAACAATCATACATACACACACATACATACATTGACATATAGATCTACTGTATGTACTGCATCTTTAAAATGATGTGTAAATATGAAGGATTTGCAGGTCTTATGCTAAATATGTGATATAAAGAGAAATGCGTCTCCGCTAAGCCATCTCAGACCACTCCAAGGTGACGTTTTGTTAGTGCGTCACACTAAAGAGATGAATACACACTTCACCGATGATCTAGAAGTGTTATGAAGACCCAAAGCTGCCCTTTCTAGAGTCTTGTTGCATTAGTAATAAATGACTATATTTAAACTAAAGTGGATACCAGCAACTCAGATTCGGTGGGCACTGCCTCAGGAAGCCAGCAACTGAGCTTATTAACCTGTCTGTTCTTTACGGGCCTCCTGACAACAACAGAAAGAGAAGCAGAGGCGCACCACGCTTGTCATACAACATCTACGTCGACAGATGAGTAAATCGTGATGTGCCACCAGTGGGAGTTGGCAGGCAATCGAGAAAAGTGGGGAACGACTGTTAACATCTGCAAACCCACAGTATCTGCAGTCGAGTCGCGGTGATGATGACTGTGTGAGGTGAACACACGGTGACCTGCAAAGAGGCGACCAGAGGCATAACTGAAGCAAAACACACATTTTTAATATCTAAATTATGATTATTAATGCCAGGATTGATCTATTTAACTCTTTGAGGGCGAATGTTGACTTTTGTCAAAAGGAGGGGTTGAGGGTGGTAATCAACTGTAAACGATGACAAAACCCACCATTACTCTTTAGTTTGACTCTCTCTGCTAGAGGGACAGTTAGCTTGGTTGGTATGACTGAGATTCCCTGTGCCCAGGTGAGTAGTGAAGCGCAAACAAAGGCAAAAATGGTATCGTCATCTGGCGAGAGATCGAAGCGAAACTGCTCAGTGGATGACATTTTGTGTATTATCACTGAATTGTTGGACTCCGATTTTTGATGCAAGTGATCTGGAGATCAAGATCAAAACCAAAAGTGAGGTACCCGCGTCAGCTGATCGGTGGTGCTGAACACATTCATGTAGCTGATGCACCTATGGCAATGTTCGCCCCTGTGAACCGTCACTTACAATGACAAGAGGTAAACACCAGATTGCATTGCACTGCCACCAAAGCCTCCCGCCATGCTAAGACAGCATGGCAACCAGCCTGCCACTCATCCCTGCCAGCCATCATGCTGCCTGTGAGTGGCTCGAGCCACGAGAGACAGCAAACTGGCGGCCACAGCACACAGCAACAGACATTTTGTGTTGATTTACATGTGACACTGTTGCTTTGTGCGCTTTTCAGAAAACTGCATTTTTTGGAACAAATATTCAGCCCTCAAAGAGTTAAACGACACAGTTAACAGCGGTGCTATTACATGAGGAGCGTCGTGCAGCCATACCCACTGTAGTGGTCATGCATTCAGTCATAACAAGGTCATCTTTCATCCCCACCTTCAGGACAGACGTACACACGTATGTAAAGAATGGCTAAGTCTATGCCGTGTGGAGCAGAAGCGCCCGACAAGATCAAGTTGCGCAACACAAACCAGGACGGCCACGTTAGCACATATCTTCAGTCTGGAAGGGATTCCTCTCCGTTCTCAGGGAGGACATGTTTCATACAGGGCAACAGATGGACGGCAGCTGGACTTCATTTCCTGCAGAGGCCCTGCATTCTAACAGGCATGGGAACTCTTAGAGGTCTGGGACCCTGACGCCACACGGCAGCACACGGGGCAGGCCAGCTGGGGGGGGGCTTGGAAATGATTTTAGAGCACTAGCAGAGGTGACGGATTCTCTCAGATTCATCAGTGTTCACATTATATGGTTCCTTTCACTGCAAGCATTATAAGAAGCCAACAAAAAATATATATATACAGTATATATTGATATTTTTACAAGTAATTGCATGCCAAAGGAAAAAGAAACATTCAATTAGAAATATTACAATGAATTTGTATGTGGTAATGAGATATGAGGGATTATTTATACAAATATTGCATGATTATGTTGGGAAGGCAAGGGGGCGCCAGAGAGCCCCAAACCCCAACACGAACACACCCGGGTTCAAATAAATGGGTGTTTTATTACAGAATACCTCGTATACACAAACACTCTCCTTAAATCACCTCTCCTCACTCCACCGCTCTGCCTTCTTCCAGTTGAGTGTTGCCGTCCTTCCTCCCAGCTCCAACTCACCTGGACAAGACAGCGCTGTCTCTATTATTGTGGGCCCAGGGGTACTTGCAGTGGCTGACATGGCCAGTTGGAAGTCTTTCCGGGTCATAAGAAAGTCTCCCCCAGCGCCGCCAGGATCCGCTACAGCGCTGCAACTCCCATACAGCCCTGCAGGTGTCCCAGCCAGGACTGTATATGCGGCACACTGCCACCTATCAAAGTGGGGGATGAACTGCTGTCCTCTACTGTAAGTCCTTGTGTTTTTTAGGCATCCCATCCAAAACAGAGATCATCAGATGTCCCGGCCAGGTATTGCCCCCATTTAGCCCATCCTTCTTGTATGGCATCCCAGTCTGGGTCATAAGAAAGCCTCCCCCAGCAGCGCCCTCTATTGTCCGCCAGGGACCCCTACAGCGCTGCTGCTCCCGACTCCAACTCCCATGCAGCCCTGTGGGTGTCGACTGTATATGTGGGACACTGCCACCTATCGAAGTGGGAGATGAACTGCTGCCTGCTGTCCTCTACTGCAAGTCCTTGTATTTTTTTGGGCATGCCATCCAGAACAGAGATCATCAGGCGTCCCAGCCGGGTATTTCCCCCATTTAGTCTAACCTTCCATTATGGCATTCCGGCCGGGCTCCGTCCTGGGTGGGACATCCAACCGTCCTCTGGGGTATCTACAATGTATGTCTAAGTTGCTGTATAAAATCTGTAAAACTTTAAAGCTGCACCAAGGGAGTCTGAGCGTATTCAGACCCCTTCCCTTCCTGCACACTTTATTGCAGAATGTATGTATTATTTGCCATTCTGCCCATCAGTTTACACTTAATAACCCATAATGACAAAGTGAAACCATGTTTTAACAATAATAATAATTCTTTACATGTACAGTATATCACAATAATTAAGATTAGGTATATAAGTAGGTTTCACATTTCTGTTATCATTTTAGGGCTAAAATAGTGACTTACTGTAACATCAGGGACCTATTTTATTGACCTTAAGGTTAGTGTTTGGGCGAGGGGAAGGCCGTCTCAAGTGGCATCCTCTTTCTGAACAAGACCTGTTTCTAGGACCCCAGTCTTTTTACAACATGGGCTTGCACAGCTAGTTAAGAATAAAAACTTACAAAGTGCATCACTGCCATTAATGAATGAAATCAGTGGGCTCCACTTACCTTGACAACCTGAAGCTATCCCTAACCTAACCTATTCAACTGTTAGACATATTGCTCATATAACAACATTTCAGCGTTTTGTCTCCCGGTCTCAGCGCAGACATTTTGATCAGAAACATTCAGCGAATCATTTGACCAGTCCAAAGCACACACCACACAAGGTCGACTTTACCTGCAGAGTGTGTTCAATCGAGAAGGGGAAGTTCTTCAGTGTGCACAAAGGGAATGCGTTCTCCTGCGAGTCTTGCACTTGCCCATAAGACCTCGTCAGGAAGGGTAAGATGACTTGTGTGTGGCCTTTGGTGCCCAGGGTACCGGATTCCAACAGTGGCTTCTGGTGTTCGACACAACACCCATCTACGTATACTCCTTAAAAAAAAAAAAAAAAAAAAAAGAAGAAGAAGAGGTGAAAACAGCTTTAAAATGCTGGACTTTTTGAAAGTCAAATTAATAAACTTACTTACATGAATTTGCTTGGCAGACGCTTTTATCCAAAGCAACTTACATAGGCGGTAAACACAATCGAGTAACATTAGGCTCAGACCTGTTTGTTCAGCAAGTGTAATAAGAACAGGTAACTACAGTTTAGGGACGTGCGGTCAGGGGAGGCGTCATCATGAAAAGTAAAAAACAAACTAATAATGATAACATAAAATACATTTGTCAACTGGTCTGTGCTATAAAATTATTTTCTGTATGATTCCAATAGTTTTGATCATTTTTATAGTCAAAATAGCTGAACTGGCACATTTCCTGTTCAAATACAGGGGAGAAACGCAAGGTGCGGCACGAACGAGCCTCACCTCACCTCAGACTGTGCTGTTGGATGCAGTTGCCGCGAGCCTGTTGCTGTTTCTTTATGTCGCCAATGTAACGTTTGCAGACACGTTTATTATACACCCTGATTTTCTAATGTCTTTAATGAATGTGTGTGACATATTTAGTCTTGCTGATCGGACACAAAACCGCAGTGAGAAGGCACAAGGTGAGTGAGTCACACAGTACCGTGTCACCCTGAAGGGGGCGCATGTGAGGCCAACAGGTGCTTGTTGCTGCTGCTCTGTCTACGCAGAGGCGCCAATAAGTTAGCGAGATCAGAAAGTCAAGTGCACTGCAGCGCTCCGTTTATTTTTATTTATTGATTTTGTTCTTACTGACTGCCAAAATGGCTCAGTGCAGTACCCGGGTGGGAGCCCGTGACGGCAGCAGTGACCCAAGCCTGGATTTTAAAGGTTGGCTGTGCCTGTTCGGAGGATGTCTCCTCTGGATGCAGGATACCAAACCGGGGTAAGCAGAGAAGACGTCAGTGTTTAGAAGGAAGCACCAGGGCTCGTGAGTTTTCCTGCCATGATTTTACCCCATTTTAACGGCTCATTTACTGTTCATTAGTGACTTTTTAACCTTCACCAACACTGTGATGTTTTGGAATGTTTACGTATTTATTTATTTAACTTTGATCACTGCACTGTTGCACTTTGGGTTTTGTGAACTTGATTGACTATTTGTTTTCTGCGGTGGACTGGCACCCTGCCCAGGATTTGTTCCTACTTTGCACCCTACGCTGGCTGGGTTAGGCTCTAGCACAGCACCCCCTGTGACCCTATTCAAGACAAAGCTGGTTAGAAAATGACTGACTGACAATTTGTTTTGCTGTATTTTAAAGTCTTGAACACTTTGCGCCACCTCTAGACTGTGTGCATCATCATTTGCTCAGCTCTTCCACAGCCTATGACTACTGACAGTTCCAGGTTCATGATAACAAAGGACGTGAAGCCAACCTGGACCATCACAGTGTCACTACAAGACTGCGTTGATTGTTCACCCTCCCTACAGGAGATGCCCGAGGTCAGGTGTGGAGGCAATCACACCAAGCCAGTGATTTTGGTTACCAGCTGGGTTTGAATAAATGGGACTGCTTATTCCACAGTATGTTATCAAAACTTTATAGATTGTAAAATGGAAGAGTCAGATGTGCTTTGAGCTCTTGGCATGTTGAAAACTAATAAAGCCCCAGGGCCTGATGGGACTTTACCAATTGTATTAAAAGAAATGAAAGATGTCATGTTTAAAATGCTTATTAGGCTAATTTGAGCAAAGGAGAAGCACCTGAGGACTAGAACGTTGCAAATGTGCCTCCAGTTTTCCAGACAGGAGACAAAACAGACCAAAATGTCGACAGACAAATCGAGGTCCATTAAACGCACAGCGGTGCTCCAGTATGGAATGCTGACCAAGGTTATTATAGTTTTGCCTTTTTAGATTAGTTTTTATTTCTATATTTTTTCTGACCTTACTTGGAAATTCAGTTTAGTTTTAGTTTTCCTTCATTGTGTATTTTTAGTTTTAATTTAGTTTTTATTTTACAAAGACATTTCTATTTTATTTATATACAGTAATCCCTCGCGGTTCACTTTTCGCGGATTCACGACTTCCCGGATTTTATATGTAAGCATATCTAAATTCATAACGCGGATTTTTCGCTGCTTCGCGGGTTTCTGCGGACAATGGGTCTTTTTACTTGCTTCCTCAGTTGGTTTGCCCAGTTGATTTCATACAAGAGATGCTATTGGCGGATGGCTGAGAAGCTACCCAATCAGAGCACGCAGTTAAGTTCCTGTGTGCTGCTGATTGGCTCAGCGACGGAGTGTTGCATTAACCAGGAAGTCTCATCTCACTCATTCATCATTAACGTGCTAATGCTTCAGGGGCCGTGTCCAGGCACCAACAGAAGATGCAAATGATTGCAGAAAAGGTAAACGTTTTGGATATGTTGAAGGAAGGGAACAGCTACACCGCTGCAGGACATCGATTCTTTTTATTTAAAAAGGAGGAAAAGCATATAAGATCGACGGCCGCAGTGTCCTTTAACCAGGGTGCAAAACGAGTTGCAAGTGGACGTGATAAGGCAGTAGTTTGGATGGAATCTGCTTTAGGAATCTTTGCAACAAGGTCAACGACGTCATGACCGCCTACAAGCTGCTACGTGTACTTCGCTATACAGTAAGTGTAAACTTATCTACTGATGTCATATTGCTTAGCAGTTGTTCCTGTTTTTAATAGAGTAAATGGTGGGTTGTAAACAATACAGGGAGGGTTTAAAAACGTCCAAATACACGTTAAATAATTAAATAAATATGGTGTCCCTACTTCGCGGAAATTCAGTTATCGCGGTCGGCCTTGGAACCTATCTCCCGCGATAAGTGAGGGATTACTGTATATATATTAGTTTCAGTTTTAGTTTTAGTAATTATGGTACAGTTAAAGAGCTACTATGGAGTTTCGTTTTTGTGTCACAATGAGACAGAAGTGTACACTTAACGGGTTTGGATATAATATGAGTTTAATGTTAGTGGAAGTTTACTACACTACACGACACAGTTAACTATTTGGTTTTGTTTTTGTCTGATTAAAAACAATCATAATCAAAATCAGGCACTGAGTCTGAACAATCTTACACAATTTTATAATTTTTAAAATATTTTCTATGTCATTTGTGCTAAACAAATGTGCGTTGCCTGTTGGCACTTTTTCCTTTTCCTTTTATTGCCCAGAATGGGCCAATTTGTAATGAAATTTTGGTGAATTTTAAGGTGTGAGGGTTTTTTACTCTAAATGTCTACAGCACACCACATATCCTGTTCCAACGACAATGTGCTTATAATGAATGCCTTCAATATTGCATTCAAAAATCTCAAACACTGGGCTTTGTTATTTTCTACCGGCCATATTGATCTCTGATTCCATCTCAGGCACAAGCAATTTATAGACAGAATTTTGCTACCCGCAGGCCTGAAAAGATCAAAAATCAGAAAACAGAATCTACTGTGTGCTGACAGGTGTGATCATGAAAATCACAGGGGCTTAAGAAGAACAAGGCTCTTAGGCTTGAATCCATGTGCAGACCCCAACTAGCTGTATTGACGGAAATAAAGAAAATCAAGCATGTAGTGTGAATGTTAGGGACAGTAAGACTTGAATAGCCCATTATAAGAACAGTAAACCCATAATGAATATGTGCGGGCGGCTGGTGGTGGATGACTTTCAGTTTTAGAGTTAAAAGTTATCAGGGTTAAAAACTAACAGCAAGAATATTCATTCAAAAAGGAAAACTAAACTTATTCCATCCATCCATTATCCAACCTGTTATATCCTAACTACAGGGCCACGGGGGTCTGCTGGAGCCAATCCCAGCTAACACAGGGCGCAAGGCAGGAAACAAACCCTGGGCAGGGTGCCAGCCCACCACGGACTAAACTTATTTTAGTATATTATTATTTTATTACAGTTAGTCTTTCCAGCTACGTTAATAGTTTCGTTTCAGTTTAGTTTTTCATTTTGGTTCTGTTAATTATTTTATTTCAGTTTACGAAAATGTTTTTTTTAATAATAGTTTCAGTTTTCATTTTAGTTTTCGTTAACTATAATAACCTTGATGCTGACGTACAAAATGAGAGACTTCAGATGAAAAAACATTCAACTCAAGTCGCTGTCTTATTGAGAAAATGAGAGAGCACGGGCTGCTTGCTTATATCCAAAACTATAGAAAGACTGAGAATGCACACAGTTGTAATAGGTTTCTGAAAGCTGGCATATCCCATCTTAATCAAATGAGACCCCTCGTTCCAGAAGCCCCCATACTGTTATTCTATTTGGTTTACTTTTGGCTTTCAGGGTGGGAGTTTTTAACCCTTCGTGTTTACCGCTTGCTATCTAATGACTTCAAATTGTACAGATAATGAGCAAATGTAACCAAAATGAAGCAGTGATGGTCATTAGAAAATGTCACTCACTGGCTTCCACGCTGTCCAGAGCAGTGAATACAACATCCAGCTTGGAAAAGAATTGGTATCCATACACATCACTTGTCTCGGGTCCGAGTCTGTCCTGGTGAGCCGTTATCCTTAAGGATGGATTCATTTTTCGGACTGCCTCTGCTGCAGTAATGGACTTCATTTTCTAAATTTATGACAAAATAACATTCAACTGTTAAAGCAAAGTATAGTAAAAGAGTGCAATTTATTACATAGTAGTATACAGAATGAAGATTTAGGGCCAGTCGGGGACCAGACATCTCTTAATGGTAGAAGGCCTTATTTTACAGGACGTGAGATTTGCAGACTTGCATTCTGTGATAATGAAAAGGTCACAAAGGGGCACAAATGCACAGTGGGTAGCTCTAGGGATCCGAGTTCCCACAATGTGTGTGAGTGTGTGGAGTTTATTGGTTTGTAATATGAACCCATGATAGTGGGTCAACAGTGGCAACAATTTCAGCTCCACGTCATATCATTCGGATGTGTGGAGAGCTCTGGGCTTGTAAACAGATGAGGCACAATTCAAGTATGCAGAGCAGATGGGGAAAAGTTTTAAGTGTACTTATTTGGCTGATGACTTACAACATTTATAATACAATTGGTTCCATTTCTTTTGGTTTTCCAATTGGAGAACAGGCAGGTCAAGTCACTTGCTCATGGTCAAATGGTGTCAGTAGTGGGATTTGAATCTACAACCTCAGAGTTTGAAGTCCAAAGCCCATTCTCTTCCTGCACACTTTACTGTGTTGTAGATTTCATTTTAAATGAAAATACATTTGCCAATTTTGGCTGTTAATCTACGCTCAGTAAGCCATAATGACAAAGTGATGACGTCCAAAAATGCTGCTGAAAGAATTATTACAAGAACAAAAAAATACAAATACATAACTCCAGTAATTAAATCCTTACACTGGCTCCCGGTTAAGTTTAGGGCAGATTTCAAAATCATCCTTTTAACATATAAAGCATTAAATGGCCGAGGTCCGGCTTACTTGTCTGAACTTATCATGACTTATAAACTAGAATGTACATTAAGATCTCAAGATGCCAAGGATTAATAAAATAACAGGGGATGGTTGTGCCTTTAGTTACAGGGCCCCTAAACTGTGTAATGCTCTGTCTGCTACTATAAGAGATGCCCCTTCGGTCTCAGCTTTTAAATCCCGGCTGAAGACTCACTACTTCAGTTTAGCACACCCTGACTAGAGCTGCTGATTAACTGTGCAGACTGCATCTCAGTTGTTAGTCATTAGCACTAAAACATAAGTAATACGATAGTTATAATTTGTTACTAACCCGCACCTATTCTGCTTCTCTTCTCGGTATTCAAATGTACCACTTGGTGCCACGGCCCACCTGCCAAGTTGTTTTGCCTGCCTAAGGTAAAGTCATCCCTGATGGAGGATCACAGGATTCGTCAGGTAGAGGGGTCCTTTCATCGGATTGGCTGGCACAATGCTGACTCAGCTGTGGAATGGCCAATAGGGGGAGGCAGCTTGATGGCCAAGGTCTCCAGGACTCTGAACAAATCCAAATCATATTATGGGATATCATCTACTGTTGAATTCTGCCCTGTACTTGTAATATTTCCATTGCACTATTATATTGTACTGAGGATGACTTGTGTTCTGTTCTGTGTGTTGTATTGACCCCCTTTTTTAACACTCATTGCACGCCCAACCTACCTGGAAAGGGGTCTTTCTTTAAACTGCCATTCTCAAGGTTTCTTCCATTTTTTTTCCCTACAAGGTTATATTTTAGGAGTTTTTCCTTGTCTTCTTAGAGAGTCAAGGCTGGGGGGCTGTCAAAAGGAAGGGCCTGTTAAAGCCCATTGTGGCACTCCTTCTGTGATTTTGGGCTGTGTTGTATTGTATTGTGTTTTCAGAAATGCCTGCAAATTTATTAAAAACTGAAATCTGTCTTTTCTAGAAGTATTCAGACCCTTTGCTGTGGCACTCCAACTTGTGTGTCAGGTGCATTCTGCCTGATTTGATTCTCCTTGAGATGTTTCTAGAACTTTATTGGAGTCCACCTCTCACAAACTGAATTGACTGGACATCATTTAGAAAGGCACACACTTGTGCATTGAAGTTCCCACAATTCATACCACATTTCAAGACAAACACCAAGCCATGAAGTCTAAGAAACTTTCTGAAGATCTCTGTGATCGAATGGTAGAGAGGCACAGATCAGGGCAAGGGGAATCAAACCATTTCTAAAGCTTTGGATGTTTTCAGATGCACGGTGGCCTCAAGAACTGTGAAATGGACAGAGATCTGGGACCACCACTACTCTTTCTAGGCTGTCTAGCCAAAATAAGTAATCAATTAGAGAGCTGACCAAGGAGGAGCATCAGAAGTTCTCTGCTGAGATGGATGAACCTTGTAACAGTGCTACAACTTATAGGAACTACACTTCCCAGCTGCCCTGAGAGTATTGCCATCATTGGATGTCTGAAACAGGCACAGGGGTTGCAGCAAAGGAAGGTTGTCTGTGCTTCTGTTCACCCGTTTATCTCGTCTAACATAACTCCTGTGGAATATCGTTTATATCCTGGATCGTGAGCCTGTAAGGATGTATGGACTGTCTCGTGCCTGCCTGTCGTGTGAATAGTGGTGGATTGGTTGTTGTGCTTCATCGGTGGGAGCTCTCCCACAAATCTCACCCCTCGCCGCATCAGGACTACCAGTAGGACTGTTTATTTAATATGTTACTTATGGAAAGCTATTCCCAGGATTGTCATCTTTCACTCCATACCACTTCTTCCGTTAGTCTGCTTCATTGGGACTGAGTCATGGGTGTTTATTGTTGTGTGCTGCATTTGTTATCGCCGAAGGGGAAGGGGAGGGTTATCTGATTTTTTTTGGTGTTTATATTTAATTTCCATTTAATATATTATTCATTGATTTATTTGATTTATTGGATTTGTGTCTCTATCTGTAAGTGAGTGCTGGTCGGACCAAGGCTGGGTGAGCTCCTGGAGTTTCCCACCAAAAAAATAAATAAATCACTATCTCTTCGAAGGTGTGAATCTGAGTGTCACCAGATCTCTATGACCTGTCAGAAGGCCAACCATACCAGCAGCACTCTTTTTGAATCGGGTGTTGATGGCACCGTGGATAACTCCTTCTTGGAATTTGCCAAACAGCGTTTAATGGACTCTGAGAGCACGAGGGTGAACTGAAAACTGAACTCTTTGGGCAGAAGTCCAAGCACTATATCTGGGGAGGACCAGGCCCTGCTCATCACCTGCCTGATACCATCCTTACGATGAAGCATGGTGGTGGCAGCATCATGCTGTGAGGGTGCAGAGACAGGGAGAAGGGTCAGAAATTGAAGGAAGGATGAATACGGCCAAATACAGAGAGGTCCTTGAAGAACACCTGCTCCAGAGTGCGTGTGATCACAGACTGGGGCGACAGTCAGCCAAGACAATGCTGGAATGGCTTCTGGACGAGTCTTAGACTGTCCTTGAGTAGCCCAAGCAAAGCCAAGACTTAAACCCAACAGAACATCTGTGGAGAGACCTGAAGATGGCAGTTGACAGTCGCTTCCCATTCAATCTAATGGAGCCTGAGAGGATCTGTCTGGAAGAATGGGATCAACTGCCCAAATCCAGTTGAGCAAAGCTTGTACCTTACCTGCTGGGAATTACTGGGAATCTCTAAATTCTCCAAAACACAATCTGATGGACCATCACCCAAGGACTACTGTTGTCTATGCAGATACCGTTGTTTATTTTACAGACTTGAGTAAAAGGAACATGACTGTAAAAATGACACAACAATAAAAAGTAGGCCTCTGCCCCTTACCCCGACATCTCGAGGCCGAAACAAGAACTGCCGGTTCAGATTTGAGTTCTCGATAGAATCCATGTCTGTCACGGTAACGTTTCCACCCTCTTCAGTCGCAAGTCCCATCATTGCAAAGTTCTTCAGCAGCTCACAGCCAATGGCCCCAGCTCCCACCTCAAAAAAAAACAAAAAAACAAATAACCCATTTACTGAAATGAATGTCAGATTGTTATCAGGAAGTCTTCTTAGAGAGTCAAGGCTGGGGGGCTGTCAAAAGGCAGGACCTGTTAAAGCCCATTGCGGCAATTCTTGCGCGATTTTCGGCTGTACAAGTAATAAATTGTACTGTATTGTATTGTATTGTACTAGAGGGCAGCTATGCCAGCTGTGAAAATGACTGAGGAGTATTGGGCAAGGGGCACAGCAGCTGGTAAGTATGGGTGGGAGGAGCATAACCTCTAGTGGGGGCAGCACTGGCAGAACATACGGCTCATTCAGAGACTGTCAGAGGCAGGGCTGGGACTTAATGGATACCCTTGATTTTTACCACTAGAGGGCAGCAATGCCTCCTGTGAAAAAGTCCAGGGAGTATTGGGCAAGGGGCAGGGAAGCTGGCAGCAACAGTGGCTCTTGTGAGAATGGTTGATAATTGCAGGTAACATTTATAGGCAACACTGGCAGATCACACGATTTGGGGTATAGCAGATGGAAAGTATGGGTGGGCATAACCTCTAGGGGGCAGCACTGGCAGGCCACATAACACATTCAGAGACACTCCCCAGTCAGTGGTGGACGCTGAACTGATAGCCATATTGGTTACAACTAGAAGGCAGCAATGCCATCTGTGAAAATGACCAAGAAGTATTGGGCAAGAGGCATAGCAGCTGGTATGTATAGCATAACCTCTAGGGGGCAGCACTGGCAGTCCACACAACACATTCAGAGTCAGTTCCAGTCAGTGGTGGAGACTGGACTGACAACTTTATTGGTTGCCACTAGAGGGTAGCAATGCCTCCTGTGAAAAAGTCTAGGGAGTATTGGGCAAGGGGCACAGAAGCCTGGGGCAACAGTGACTCTCGTGAAAATAATAATAATAATAATTCTTTGCATTTATATAGCACTTTTCTCACTACTCAAAGCGCTCAGCAATTGCAGGTTAAGGGCCTTGCTGAAGGGCCCAACAGAGCAGAGTCCCTTTTGGCATTTACGGGATTCGAACCGGCAACCTTCCGATTGCCAGTGCAGATCCCTAGCCTCAGAGCCTGATAGTTGATAATTGTAGGTAACCTTTATAAGCAGCACTGGCAGATCACATGATTTAGGGCATAGCAGATGGTAAGAACTGGGCATCGCCTCTAGGGGGCAGCACTGGCAGGCCACATAACAAATTCAGAGACAGTCCCCAGTCAGTGGTGGAGACTGAACTGACAGCTTTATTTGGTTACCACTAGAGGGCAGCAATGCCAGCTGTGAAAATGACTAAGACGTATTGGGCAAGGGGCATAGCAGCTGGTATGTATTGGGGGGCAGCACTGGCAGGCCACACAACACAATCAGAGCCAGTCCTAGTAAGTGGTGGAGACTGAACTGACAGCTTTATTGGTTACCACTAGAGGGCAGAAATGCCAGCTGTGAAAATGACTAAGACGTATTGGGCAAGGGGCATAGCAGCTGGTATATATTGGGGGGCAGCACTGGCAGGCCACACAACACAATCAGAGCCAGTCCTAGTCAGTGGTGGAGACTGAACTGACTGCTTTATTGGTTACCACCAGAGGGCAGCAATGCCAGCTGTGAAAATGACTAAGACGTATTGGGCAAGGGGCATAGCAGCTGGTATGTATTGGGGGGGCAGCACTGGCAGGCCACACAACACAATCAGAGCCAGTCCTAGTCAGTGGTGGAGACTGAACTGACTGCTTTATTGGTTACCACCAGAGGGCAGCAATGCCAGCTGTGAAAATGACTAAGACGTATTGGGCAAGGGGCATAGCAGCTGGTATGTATTGGGGGGCAGCACTGGCAGGCCACACAACACAATCAGAGCCAGTCCTAGTCAGTGGTGGAGACTGAACTGACTGCTTTATTGGTTACCACTAGAGGGCAGCAATGCCAGCTGTGAAAATGACTAAGGAAAATGAATAAGAAAAATAAAAATGAGTTTCGATTCATTTTGAATAGTAATAGCTGCTTGCAGAACCAATACCAGTTCAACTTATTTTTTAGTAAAGAATAGACATACGATTGTATCTAGGTTTTCATGCAGGGCATCTACCTTTAGAGCCAGCTGGCAGGTCAAGTGACTTCATCGGGGTGACAAAATAAGTCAGTGTTGGGGACTGAATGAGCATCCTTACACTTAAGAGTCCAGTGCCTCAGACACGGAGCCACACAAAAGCTTTAAACCCACAATCTCGGTTGTCATTTTGTTATTTTTGCAGTCAGCATCCACTAAGGCCGATACCAGGCAGATGACTTCATTGAAAACTGGACAGCCTGCCACACAAAGGGCTTTGGTACGTATCGTGTGACAATCATTGTGTTGTTTACAAGACGTACAAATTATTGTAGATGACATCATAGATGAGTCAGTGCCAGTGTATGAGGCACCCACCTGCAGTCAATAATATGACAAAACCACACAAGCACCACACAATCAAGTGGCTTTATGTGACACCCTGCACTTTACACCACAAAGCTGGCACTTTCTCGTTCTTTGACCCTAACCAAGCCACTCCACGCGAACAACTACACTTGTGAAGTACGCTGGCACGTACAGGACGACACTGCCGAGTTATTTTGTTATGATGCAGCCTTGTGCTAAATTCATTTTAAATTCACGTGTTCCCTCATCAAGCAACACTCTGCGTGTCAGAATGGCAAAGCGAAAACAAGATTTCTGCAAAAACTGATATGTTCAATTGACACAAGTAGTCGGACCCTTGTTGAAGCCCCTTTGGCAGCCATTCCATCCTGGAGTCTTCTTGCCTTCTTGACCCGACAAGCTTTGAATGCCTGGATTTGGGTCTGTCTGGAGTGTTTTAGACTGTCACAGCACCTCAGGAACAGGGAAGCTGGTTTACTGCAGGTATCCCAAGAGTGGTCCTGCTTATTTGGGACTTGAGATTCTCACATTCTGTTTCTGGGATGAGATCAGATGATGAATAAGTGGGCCAAAGAGAAAAAGGGAGAAAGTAGGGGTGGCTGAAGTGGAGGCAGATGGATAAAATGAAAGAAGATCTGAAGGAAAAGGGGTCTGACTGGACAGGAGGGACAGGAGAAGGTGGAGCAGGCACACTGACCCCACCTAGAAAAATGAAGAGGATGACGAAGAAGAAGAAGATCCTCGCTTTCTGTTCATCCTTTCTTTGCACTTAGCCCTGTATTTAATATATATATATATATATATATATATATATATATATATATATATATATATATATATATATATATATATATATATATATAATTTGCACAGTTTAGCTTTCTTGGCATCATTCTACTGGAGGAAGCAAAGATCACAACAAGCGCGCCCCCTTCTGTTCACGACATTATTATCTCACAATTGTCCTTAGGATAAAAACTAAACTGTTAGGTGGATTGGCGATTCTAAATTGGCCCTAGTGTGTGTGCTTGGTGTGTGGGTGTGTTTGTGTGTGTCCTGCGGTGGGTTGCCACCCTGCCCGGGATTGGTTCCTGCCTTGTGCCCAGTGTTGGCTGGGATTGGCTCCAGCAGACCCCCGTGACCCTGTGTTCGAATTCAACGGGTTGGAAAATGGATGGATGGATGGATGTTTCCTCTTTTCTTGCCTGAAGAAGAGACCTGAGTTACCTCGAAAGCTGTCATATTGTGATCTTTTTAGTTCGCCAATAAAAGGTGTCATTTTCCTTGACTTCTCATTGCATCCAGAATGGCTAACACGCTACAGCACACACTACTATTATTAAGGACAGCATAATAAACTTTGGCTGACCTAATCCCGCGTTTGTCGAGATCGTTTCGAAAAACTCCAGCTGTATTTTTTTTCTATAATTCATACAGCTGTGGATGTTGGCTGAGATACATACGGAGCATCCACGTCCAAGTCCACGGGCTGGACATTCATCTTAATGTAATCTGTGAAAATATTCACATCTTTTTCTAATATTTTTGTTCAACTTTTTCTGATAAAACATTCCTCATGCAAAAAACCAAAAAGAGGATCGCTCTTGAGGCATAAGGAGAGCCCACCCCCTTGGCAGGGACTTGGTGACGTGTAAAGCACGTGATCGTTGGGTGACGCGTATCGCATCATCGGCGCCGGCTGCTCGCAAGTGAGAAGACATTATGGGTGGATCTAGAGGCGGGGTAACTGTCAATCAAACTCGACTTCAGCAGTCGAAAATGACGTGTCACGCCCACTTTACTCCGTTTCTGCTGCAATATCTATTTGCGTGCGTCTCATCTGGTGCTGGAAAAATGTTTTTCATTTTTTATGGGAGTGACGATTAAAGAGATGCGTTGTCCCGTTTATGTTTAATGAATTCTGAACTCGTCGTCGAGGTCGGTTATGGAGGGCTTCCACTGCCAGCGCTCAGTTCTCTATATGATCCCTAATAACTTCAAGGATGCCCAGGAGGTTCCTGTTATCGGGGAGCCCAAATATTTCACTATTTTTGCTAAAAGGTGGTCTTCATTCTGCTAAAACTTGACCACTGTAACCACTCTCTTCATAAACTTTGTCCAATACTTGTATTTATTGTTAAACTGTCGTTTTTAGCACTGAATCTATTCAGCCATTAAGAGTACCGTGTATAAGTTACGCAATCATAGCTTTTCTTCGGGTCTCTGTCATCCAGGCGTTCTGGCCATCACCATAGCCAACGTGCCACATCTGAGTTAAACATAATCAATTCTTGGGTCTTCTCTTCCACCGCCTTTGTTTGCTTCATTGCCGCAGGTGGCATATCCACAGTGGCAGCGCAGACCTAGTTTGCAGGGTCTTGTGGAGATTACGGCGGATGATGGTGGTGGTGCTTCAGCTGGCTGATGCTTTTCAGATTCATTAGAACAATCTAGACGAGAACAGGCCATTCAGCTCGCCCAACAAAACCTATCCACCGAATTCCTGCAAAATAACATCAAGTCGAGTTTTGAAGCCCCCTAAAATCTAGCGGTCTACGATTCAGCTGACTGTTAGGAGCACCAGCTGCAACGTTAGCTGTAAACTCGAAATCGTAATTTGACTCAGAACACTTGACTTTAGAGATCTTCCTGCAAGCAGGTCCTCCAACATACAGGGAAAACGTGGGGGTTAGTGGCAGGACTGACACTCCAGTCACCATAAAACTGTTCAGTGTGCTGAGGAGGTGTCACCTGTTGCACGCACGGCTGCACTCGGGTCCCAATCCAGGTGCTCTGTCGTGTGGTGGGTGCAGCAATGCGTTGTATCAGCGCATGCTCCCAACGTCTCTCGGTCTCTCTTGCTTACGAAGGTCCTGCTCATGCTACACTTGATGTGCTTTTCGATTCTTCTGTCACAGATCTTGGATAATAATAACCATGAAACTGTAACAGAGCTCACCCACGGATATAATAATCCACCGAATTCAATTTGAACTCAGAATGCATCGTATCAAATAAAGCTATAAATTATTCCATACTTTTATCGATCAACTAATAATAAATAAATAAATAAATAAATAAAGTAGGCCAGTCAGGACTTCTGATCCGTCCCGAGGCTGAACTGTTCAGGAATTTGCCTCTGTTTACGGGCCACTATGTTTCATACTGGCGGCGTCATGATGGGAGGCGTTGTGTTCCTCAAATCATGTAATCACGTAAAGTTCAGTTCTGCGTTCAAAAATGGCGAACAGCTTCTTCAGGAAACATGTTTATTTATTTATGCGATGAAGGTTATTGCATAAGACGGATTTCCAAGAAACTGAAGATTTCATGCAAAGTAGTCTGTTACTGTCTCGAGAGAAGAGGGCCAGCTGGAGAAGATGATGAAGAAGAAGAAGAAGAAGAAGAAGACTACTATGGGCAAATGCATTAGGAGGAAAACGTCATCAGAGTGCGCGATGTGAGAAAACACATACTTTATAGTACAGGACCTCAGTTGGCATCTTCCTTAAATATACGCAGAATATCAACCAGTGCCACGTTAGAACAGTGAGAAGACGACTCCGGACTGCTGACAATAAAACACTTCTCCAGTCTTCATTCGTCCATTGATAGATAGATAGATAGATAGATAGATAGATAGATAGATAGATAGATAGATAGATAGATAGATAGATACTTTATTAATCCCAAGGGGAAATTCACATTGCCTGTGTTCTTTGCCAATTTTAATCTTTTCTTTTAAATTTGCCTTTTTTATTAGAAACTACGTCTATGGCCAGGATCCCGGAGTACTCTTTTATTAGAATGCGAAAAAAGCGCGTTCGCTATTCAAATTAGCCACGTGCCTGGCCGCGCAGACACACCCGCAGGCATTTCCTAGCTTCTTGCGCCCTCTGCTGGCTCCTTTACCTTAAGACTCTCTGACGCACTTCGACTGTACCAGAATTTTTAACACTCTAAAAGCAAAGAAAAAATATTTTTTTTCCGAGCTAAATTGGTAAAAAGTACAAGAAAAAAATATTAAAGACTTTTTTAAACGCAGAGTGGCGTGAATCTGGCACAAAACATCCAGGTGTGAAGCTGAAGTATAGCAAAGCTAAGATAACCAAATTAATAAAGTCAGTTACTAATTAAGTAAAAGAGACGACAGAATTGAGAAATTAAAATAAAATCACCTCACTGCACTTTCCTTCGTGTCCATTCTCTTTTGTTTATTGATTTGGGGATGGTGACTGCTGTATAATAGAATAGATAGTAAGTTATTATTGTAGTGAGAAGTCAAGCAGAATGACGCACCTTTTGTTGGCGAACTAAAAAGACTACAATATGCCGGATTTTGTTGTGTCATTCTGCTTGACTTCTCACTACATCCATAATGGCTAACACGGTACAGCACCCCATTACAGTCCTACAGTCATATCATAATTCATTCTTTCTTTCTTTCATATAGCACCTTCCATATCTCCCACTCATCCCCACCTTTGTCCAGCCTACTTTGCATATTCTTGTTTCTTGATGTCGTATGGTTTGTTTAATTACTGCTGTAGTTGTGTAATTGTAATTTAGAAGGAATCTCCTGTAAGTGCTAGGAATCAGCTTTCAGTGAAGAGTGAGGATAGATAGATTAGATAGATAGATAGATAGATAGATAGATAGATAGATAGATAGATAGATAGATAGATAGATAGATAGATAGATAGATAGATAGATATTCATTTGTTCAAAACAGAATTAAGAAGCCTAACTTGACATAATGTTTGTGGTAAAACCTTATTTAAAGATTAGCTTCACTTTATCACAAAGATTAAAAAGTAATGTCCATTTTTGAAGATAAACCTACCATGAATAATTTTTGACTGGACAGCTTTTCCTGAAAGGCAGAACCAAACACAGCAATTTGTCCATCGTAGCGGCTCCCTCTCTGCAAGAAACACAATTGAGAAGATTAATCCTGGAGCTCAGATCCACTTTTGTTTACATGGAGTTCCACTTTTTCCAGGTAGTCCAGTTTCTTGAACTCCCTAAATTTCAATTATGAAACGGTTGGTTTTTAAGCTTCAGGCATCACCATTCCAGTTCTGACCCAAACTGTACATCAGGCTAAGCCTTTGCTGGTGGGCCGAGGTGGCCCGCCTTTGTGACATTTGTCAGGTGGCCAAATTGGTCCAGAGGGTCTGTTTTAGTGCGCATTTCATGTACTTTGTTTTTATGGTGTGGCAGGCGGCTGACACCCTTGGTATCTGGGATGCCTTCTTAATGGAAGGACCAGGTGAGAAAGCACCTACAGGGCATTATCTCTCCCAGATCACTAGATGGAAGCCCCCACCCACCGGTTTGTTACAGTGGCATGGATTCCCACAGGGTTGGGTCCTGGGGTTGCTACCGGCTCTGCTGATCCTGACTTAGTCGGGCTCCCACCTCAACCAGACCAGGCTTACGGGACACCGAAGTACTCATGGGTGCAGCATAAAAGAAGGCAGCTGCTGCAGCTCTAGGAGCTAAAGTCAGGAGAAAGAAAGAGGGATGAAGCCTGCTGGGAGGAGTGGAGGCAGAGACAGACAAAGAGAAGACCAAGTGCGGTGCATACCTGTGCTCATCACATTTGGTTGGCACCACTGTGGGAAACTCTTCTCAGAGAGTTTCACATAATATAGAGAGCCTTGGGTGTTGCTGGACTTGTGCCTGTGTCTGTCTGTGTTGGGTTATCTGGAGCGCCCCCTACAGGCCACAATGGATATAAAATGTATATACGGTACGCGGTCAGTGCAATAAAAAAATAATTCATCTAATTGAATCTGCAGCTGGGTTATTTTTGAGAGACAGTTTGGGTGTGTGTGCGCACGACTGGGCCCTGTGACGGACTGGTGGGGTTGCTCCCCGTCTGTATATTTTTTTTTCCTTGTTTTCTTAATCTGTACATTACAATCTCACAATCTCAAGGCGGTGGTCTTCAAACAGTTCTGCTGATTCATAAATTACCATAGGAGGCTGAGCTGTCACCTGTAGGCCCTTCAACTGTGGACTGATCTGTTCACAAATCTAAGGGATGTGCCTTGGCGGGGGGGTCTCAACACTTAACCCCCTTTAGCCGGTGTGTGCCTTTTATTAGATCCGCAGATCAATTATTTTTCATTAAAACTTGCCAAGATCTGGACTTTTGTTGCATAATTTTTCACCATTTTGTCTTGGTCTCTCAAATGAATGCAATTAAACGGTCAGATCGCTTCAGCTCAGGTCGTTTTGAGGTCGATATTTCTGCATTAACGTAGACCTGAGGTTTCGTTTGTCCATCTATTACTGTCGCTCTTGTAGTATTTAAAAGGTCATGAAGCGTACCGGTGAACAAGTCTCCTCGGTGAGTCTGCAATCGCTGGCATCTTCAGGCAGACACTCCAGAGCATCAAAGTACAGCCACTGCCTGAGGGGAGTGAACTTGCCACTGCAGGCCTGGGGGGGGGAGCAAAGACCACAATAAGAGTTAGGAACAATACACTGAAATCACAATAAAAACACAACATATTGCAATGTCACGGAGTCCATTAAACTCTTGGGTGAAGGTGCTGCGGCCATCACTGTCGCCTCACATTTCTTACCTGTGACTAGTCATTGCCTTTTCTTCTTACAGTGGGTTCGGAAAGTATTCAGACCCCCTTAACATACCGCTTAGAATTAAGGCCAAAAAGTTCTGTCTTGGTCTCATCAGACCAGAGAATCTTATTTCTCACCATCTCAGAGTCCTTCAGGTGTCTTTTAGCAAACTCCAAGCGGGCTGTCATGTGTCTTGCACTGAGGTATGTGTGGAGACAACCAGGCACTGCTCATCACTTGTCCAATACAGCCCCCACAGTGAAGCATGGCGGTGGCAGCATCATGCTGTGGGGGTGTTTTTCAGCTGCAGGGACAGGACGACTGGTTGCAATCGAGGGAAAGATGAATGCGGCCAAGTACAGGGATATCCTGGACAAAAACCTTCTCCAGAGTGCTAAGGACCTCAGACTGGGCCGAAGGTTTACCTTCCAACAAGACAATGACCCTAAGCACACAGCTAAAATAACGAAGGAGTGGCTTCACAACAACTCTGTGACTGTTCTTGAATGGCCCAGCCAGAGCCCTGACTTAAACCCAATTGAGCATCTCTGGAGAGACCTAAAAATGGCTGTCCACCAACGTTTACCATCCAACCTGACCGAACTGGAGAGGATCTGCAAGGAGGAATGGCAGAGGATCCCCAAATCCAGGTGTGAAAAACTTGTTGCATCTTTCCCAAGAAGACTCCTGGCTGTATTAGCTCAAAAGGGTGCTTCTACTAAATACTGAGCAAAAGGTCTGAATACTTAGGACCATGTGATATTTCAGTTTTTCTTTTTTAATAAATCTGCAACAATTTCAAAAATTCTTTTTTTTTGTCTGTCAATATGGGGTGCTGTGTGTACATTAATGAGGGAAAAAATGAATTTAAATGATTTTAGCAAATGGCTGCAATATGACAAAGAGTGAAAAATTGAAGGGGGTCTGAATACTTTCCGTACCCACTGTATGTCTGCATGGGCTTCTCTCCGGTGTCTAAATCCTCCCCTTTTTGGGGGGTGTGCATGAGTGTGCACTGAACTGGATGAGCAACCTGTCCGGAGTTGGTCCTTATGTTCTGTACTTGGGCCACTAGGCCGGCAATAGAGGATGTGCAAAAAGAAGCGAGACGAGGAAGAAACGTAAAAGGTTTGTAGTTCTAGTTGTTTCCGGTTGTTGCTTCCAGTTGTCGGATTAAATCTTTAACTTTTGGGCACCGAGTCTTTTCATTTTACCTCCCGACGACTTAACAAAGTGCGTCCGCCTTCCCTTAGAATTCTTAACCACATTAATGGGTCATAAGAAGGCGGATGACCACAGGCTCCGTTTAACTTCTGGACATTTGGCTGTGAAGCAACGGCAGTTCCAAGTGGGTAGACGTCTGGTAAAGAGGGGGATATGACCAGTCGGTCCCCTCTTTCAATAACTGAACTCGATTTTATGGGTGAAAAAAACAACGTAAAAATAAAAAGGGAACAGCGTCTGGTGATGTGGAATATCACGTCTCAATCCAGACTCTCTTCCTGTGTGGTTCTGGGCAGCCCACCTTCATCCATACTGCTGGCTCCCTTAATGTATTTAAGAAGACATTGAAGACGCCTTCTGTTCTGTGAGCGAGTATCTGTCGAATTGAAAAGAATAAAAAAAAAATAACTTTGCTCTGTGATGCCCGGAGGAGGCTGGGTGGTCTCTTGGCCTTGGAACCCCTGCAGATTTTGATTTTTGTTTTTTTGTGTCCGGCCCACCTGGAGTTTTTTTTGTTCTGTCCTCTCGGCCATCAGACCTTACTTTATTCTTTGTTACTTAGTATTGCCTAATCTTATTTTAGTTTCATATAAACTTTTCTTTCTTCATCTTGTAAAACACCCCTCCCCTCGACCCACTGCGTCTCTCTTGGATTCGCACAAATAAATCTGTACTGCAAGCGAACTATGACAGTACGAATGTTCAAGCAAATTACAGAAAAAAAAAACAGTTCTAAATCCGTTAAGTAGTTCCCTCGTGAAAAGCAGACAGACATACAGACAGACGGAGTTTATAGAGGTATATATATTGTGGCAAGCGGCTGGGGGTGGCACCCAGCTGGGACGCCCAGAAGGATCGGAGGAGGGCTTACGTCTCCTCCAGACCATGAGGGGGCGACCACCCTGGTGGCTTTGGGGACCACGGGAACTGAGCTTGGAAGCCCAACCCTATAGGGGCCCGTGGTCACCGCCAGGGCACGCTCAGATGCCTGGAGAGCCCTGGTCCTCAGCACTTCCACCACACCCAGAAGAGCTGGGGGGAAGACGACCAGGGACATCTGGATTGCTTCTGAGTGTGCGGCCAATACTTCTGCCACACTGGGGAATGCCGGTGGAGGTTAATCGGGAGGCACCTGGAGCACGTCCGGGTGATTATAAAAGGGGCCGCCTCCCTCCATTCGTTGGCTTGAGTTGGGAGCGGAGAAGGAGAGGAAAGAAGGCGGCCTGAAGAGAGAGAGGCATTTTGGTAAAGGCCTGGACTTTGGGGGAGTTTGGGGTTGTGTGCTGTTCACTGTAAATAGAATGTACAATAAACGTGTGTTGGTGTTTGAACCATCGGTGTCCGCCTGTCTGTGTCTGGGCCAGTCTCCATAGTATATATATCTATTATAAAAAAAGAACAAACTTGGGACGAGACTGCGATGAGATGGGATCTTTTGAAGGGAGACAGAGAGACACTTTCACGTCCCGCGAGATGGACAAGTCACGTCATACTTACAACCTTGGGAAGTAAGTCCCGTGATAGACATGCAGAGCAGGTTAGAGATAATGGAAGTAGGAAAATTCGAAAGTCTCAAAGAAAATGAGAGTAAAGCTCACATTAGTGCAAAAAAAACCAAAAAAACGGAAAATAACGGAACAGCGAAAAGAGATCAAAAAGTGTTTGAGGATGTCAGGGGGAGAAGAGAGACAAGGCAGTGACATTAAAACGTTCAAAGTTCCGCACAAAATGCAGATCACGTGGCATGGGAGCAGCAGCAAGTAAGCAGCTGATCGAGCAAAGAGGGGGTAAAAAAAAGGCAACTGTTATTTGTGTCCCATTGTATCACCGTTTAAGAGGGGGTTTTGGAGAAGTGAGGGTGCGTTCACTCTCCCTCTTCATAACAGTGCGTAGTGCTTTGGGGATGGGTTGGTGTGCAAAGCGAGCAGGGGGTGAAGCTCCGTAGTATAATTATATTACATATATACTGTATTATATATATATACTGTATTATATATATATATTATATTATATATATATATATATATATATATATATATATATATATTATATTATATATATATATATATATATATATATATATATATATATTATATTATATTATTATATATATATATATATATATATATATATATATATATATATATATATATATATATATATACACACACACACACACACACACACACACACACACACACACACACTGTATACAGTATATATTGTGACAGATGTTCGGGGACATTGCCCCACCATGATGCCGGAAGAAGGGAAGGACCAGGAGAGGGGCAGTATTTTCCCTGGAACAGAAGAAGGCAACCTTCCTGGGTTGCATGGGGGCCAGGGAGCTGGGACGCTCAACCCTGTGGGGGGACGTGGCCACCGCCAGGGGGCACCTGGACAGCTCCGGACAGGAAGTGCTGCCAGAAGAGGAGCCAAACTCATATGCAGCACTTCCACCACACTCAGAAGTGCTGCCGGATGTTAACCGAGAAGCACCCGGAGCACTTTCCGGTGCAGTATACAGGAGGTCATCGCACTCCACTAGAGAGCGGAGTCGGGAGGGAGAAGACGGAGCTATGAGTGAGGAGTAGAGGGGGCCCAAGAAGAAAAGAGAAAGGGTAATGAGAGCTTTAGCACTGCTGATTTGTGCATTGTGGTGATTGTGTTGTGTAAAGGAAACACAATAAATCATGTGTATATTCGGGACATTCGCTGTCTGCCTGTCTGTGGTCGGTCTGGTAAATCACTATTTTTATATATATATATATATATATATATATATATATATATATATATATATATATATATATATATATATATATATATATATATTCATTGCATTCGTATTCCGAGTCCCAACCTGAATTGTGTGGGTAGTTACCTACCAGGTAACGCTTGTGGTTGGTCTGCCATTCGGCAAACATCTGCCACGGTGCCCTCATCAATTGCGAGATGCAGATCATGGAATGTTGCATAGCTTACTGTCAAATAATGCAAAGAGTATGCGACATGTCTTTCACCCTCATTTGGGTTCATCAGGCGTACACACTCTACTGCTCCCCTCTCGGGGATCGAACCTCGGACATAAATATTATCTATACTAATAAAAGGCAAAGCCCTCACTGACTGACTGACTGACTGACTCACTCATCACTAATTCTGCAACTTCCCGTGTAGGTAGAAGGCTGAAATTTGGCAGGCTCATTCCTTACAGCTTACTTACAAAAGTTAGGCAGGTTTCATTTCGAAATTCTATGTGTAATGGTCATAACTGGAACCTGTTTTTTGTCCATATACTCTAATGGAGGCGGAGTCATGTATCGCGTCATCACGCCTGTACGTAATCATGTGAACTGAAAACAAGGAAGAGAGATTTACAGCACGAGTCAAACGCGGGAACGAAGGTAAATGACGTTAATTTTTGAGTGTCTTTTAATACTGTGTAAGCATACATATTAACACATGTGCAATTAAACGTGTGCATTTACGGGGTGATTTCTCAGGCTTAAAAGCTCGCCTTTTATTAAAAAGGTAAATGCAAACTGTTTTCATTCTGAAGGGCACAAACCAAGTTACATTTCAGCCCTTAAACGCGCAAAAATGTCGGTACACCAGATAAACAAGTGCAACATATTATCAGTTGTATTGTATGCTTACAATACATATAGAAATGTGTTAATCGTTAACTAATAGTATGGGATGGTGTTTTTCAACTCGCGCCTTGATTTAAATGATTCCATGTCTTGGCGGGTTTGCGTAGCTTATTGTCAATATCTTTACACCTGTTTTTAAAACTTATTGACTGAAACGGGCTTTCACGAAAAAAGTTAGGGCTTTGCTACAGGATACACCCTCCACAAGTTAAGGAAGTAAAAATAAAAGTGTATATTTCTGTTTTATTTAAACCTTTTAAGTTCGTATGCATAGCCCCATTTAGCTGTTTTAGTTTTTTTTTTCTTTCTTCAGTAATATTTAATCTCCTTAAAGAAAAGCAACATATGCATTTTACTTTTTTTGTATCTCTTTAGTAATATTTTAGTGTAAAAGGATAACCAGTATTTAAACCTTTTATGTTACTTTATAAAGTTATTTTACACAATGTTGAAAAATTAATAAGAAACCTACATATTTTGGCAGCTCAACCAGCCCAACATTTCCTATGTCATATATATAAAGATGACATTTCTTCACTTGTGTCAATCAACTGTAGTTACCATTTCCTATTGCACTTGCTGAACAAACAGGCCCCAGCCTAATGTTACTCAGTTATGTTGACCACTTTTTTAAGTTGCTTTGGATAAAAGCATCTGCTACACAAAAAAATGTAAATGGAAATAAAATACAGTGATCATTATTTGAAAATGTAGACTCTACTTCAGAACTTGTTTTTATGATTTGGCTGATTTCTTTCCCCAGACGTATCATCCAAGGTCCCTTAAAATTACCTTCATGACTTCATGCGCTGCTAATCCTCCAATGAAAGCATTGACAGGGCTCAGGTCTCCCGTTGCGCCAAAAGCAAATTTACGCACAACTTCTTCATTCACTGGACACTTCCATGGTATCTGTTTTGCAATTTCAATTAGCAATTGTGCGTCATCCTGGGGGAAAAAAAAATAAAGTGGAGAAAAACAATAACATCAGTTTTAAACCGGTTATACATGTGGGAAGCAATGATGCAATGGACTCTCAGACTAAGAGAACCAAGATTCTCTGGTCTGATGGAACCAAGATTGAACTGCATGGCCTCAATTCTAAGAGCCATGTCTGATGGACCCCAGGCACTGCTCATCACTCACACATCACTATTCCAGTGGTGAAACATGGTGGTGGGAGCTTCATGTTGTGGGGTTGGGGGAACTGGAACACTAGACAGGGTTAAGGGAAAGCCAAACTGACCAAAGTGCCAAGATATTCTTAATGCAAACCGACACCCAGGAGGTGCTCTGGACTTCCGACTGGACCAAAGGTTCACAAAGCAAAGATAACACAGAATGACCCTTTGAACGCTTTGAACTGGAGCCCAAACTCAACTGAACACCTCTGGAGAGACCTGACAATAGCCGTCCACTGGTGGTCTCCATCCAACCTGATAGACCCTGGGAGGATCTGCAGAGAAAATCCTCCCAACTCCAGCTGGGTGAAGGTTGTCACGTCAAACTCAAGAAGACTTGGCCACTAAAGGGGCTTCAACTAAGCACAAAGTAAAGGGTCTGAATAGTTGTGTCACTAAGGAGATGCCAGGTTTTTATTTTTAAGAAAAGTGCCAAAGTTGCACCGAAATGATTTTAGAAGGTGGTCAGAACATCACCAAATGTGCGAAAAGTGAAGGCGTCTGAATACTTTTTTGAAGGCACTTTTTTCCACCAGCGTGAAATGAAGCTGTGCTGGTGACTCATGGTGGCCCAAGACCCTTTTAATGCAGGGCTGGGGGTCTCCTGAATATTGTCAGCTGCCTTGAAGCGCTTTGTTTCTGTTCTTTAAAGTGAATCGCTTTGAAAAGTCATTTTAATGGCAGAGCCCACGTAGACAGGCAGCTGATTTATGGTTAAAGTTAAATTAACTTGCCGTCACAAATATGTACTAACGTATCACTTCACGCTTCTCCCTTCTTTACCTCTCCTCTTGGTTTAGGAAGCCTTTTAGTCCTTTGAACAAAATTGTGCAGAGCTTGAAAGGCGACATGAAGGGTTTTGTGCTGTTCCTTCTTACAAGAGTCTGTCATGACGATCTCTGGGTCCTCTATGGACTCACTCAGGGGCTTCTGTGAGAAGCAAAAGAAAGAAGAAGTCATCAGTGGTGCAAACAAAAGGATGAACGTCTGGCAGGAGGGCTGGCCTTTCATCGCAAGACTCAACACCTCCATAATCAGATCAAAGAGGTAAGGACTTCGAGAAGATCCCCGTGGCAGGCCGACTCGAACTGGGATCACGTCTTGGGTGTGAATTTCCCCACATGATTAATAAAGCTTATCTAATATACTCTAATCTAAGGCAGAGCGTCCCAAATTGAAATGTTTTCCTCTTCAAGGTGGACATATTCAGTACGTTTTAAGGCTTTTGTTTTCACGTCTGGACTCACGCTGTTTGAACTCCATTTTAAAATGCAAGAACAGGCTAGGTAGTTTTATTATTATTATTATTATTATTAATTTATAAAAATGCTTCATTTTACAACAAAGTTGTGTGTGTGACAAAAGAATCTCTAGAAAGACAAAATCTTTAAAAAGAAAAGAGTGGAGCAGAGCTGAAGAAACTTACAAAGGAGAAGGTCTGGCTCATTTTGACTTCTGTCACCATCCCTCCATTCTCATACGCCATGAAGCCCGAGGTGTCGCTGATGCTGAACTCGTAGTCATCTACGGTAAGAATTAAAAAGAAAGAAAAAACAATTGTCCAGCCCAGTACTCTTCATTCATTCACCTTTCTAACCCGTGTCACTCATTCAGGGTCATGGCGGCCACACTCTTCTACATCTAAAGTACAAGGCCCACATTTTCATTATTGTTATACTGCACAGTTTTTAAAAACATGCCAGTCAGAAGCCTCACAGTACCCACATTTTTCCAGTTTTCTTTTTATTGAACTGTAAGCAGATCAAGCTGATCAAGTAAAGTAAGTAAGGATCAAGTAAATAACCTGAAATGGTATAAAAGAAAATGCTAAACTGACAGAGATTATAAAAAAAAAAAATAGGTTATTGATAACGGAAAAATAATGTCAAAGTAATATAAAAAGGCCTTTTTTCAAAGAACAGGCAATGGGTTAATAATTTTCAACTTTTCTGCAGCAATTGAAGTTAATGAAGCTTTCAATGGGGATGTAAACAATTCCTACAGGTGTCCTGACTTTTGGTGATTACTTACAAACCCTCCATGCTGGAGCTAACTGTGTTGCTAGACCTCCCCGAAGCCTTACTCGGACAATACTGGACCACACACTGATACCAAAGCTGACAACGGAAGACAAACAATTTGGACAGCCATGACTATGGGTCCGAATACTTAACATAAATGAGAGATTTCAGTCTTTACTTCTTAATCAATTTGAAAACCTGGCTGAAAAATGTTTTCATTTTATCACTATAGGTTACTGATTGTAAACTGATATATATATATATATACTAGCAAAATACCCGCGCTTCGCAGCGGAGAAGTAGTGTGTTAAAGAGGTTATGAAAAAGTAAAGGAAACATTTTAAAAATAACGTAACATGATTGTCAATGTAATTGTGTTGTCATTGTTATGAGTGTTGCTGTCATATATATATACATATACACATATACACACACATATACACACATATACAGATATATTATATATACATATACACATATATTTTTTATATATATATTTTTTAATATATATATATATATATATATATATATATATATATATATATATATATATATATATATATATATATATATATATATATATACACACACACATACATACATACATACATACATACATATACACACATAGATGCACTTACAATAACATAGAAATCAATATAAACAACATTAACATCATTATCATATGAGAATATGAAGTAATATATAAGAAGCACATTTCATATAAATATAAATTATTAAACAGTAAAATCTTCTTCTATAATTTGCTACCGTGGCTTTTCGTTGGTCTGTCCAGGATTTTAAACCACCTGTAGCTTGCAAACCGTTTCACCTATTGACTTGAAATCTGGTACACATATAATACGTCACGTCTGCTATCCGCTTTATGGGTGATGATTGTATTACTCTTTTTATGTTTATTTTATTTTAGAATCAACTCCTATCTGCGCACACCAGGGCGGCCGTGGGCGGATGCGTATGGTGTATTCACTCGATGTTATCGTGCATTGCGCTGTCACTGGTATTTTGATAAAAGAATTTGAACAATATATAAGAAGTGTATAAATTATTAAACAGTAAAACATTAACATTTAAGAAGTAAAGTTACATTGAGTACTACTGCAGTGCCTTCGGGTATACCTCATTTTTTCTTTGCCCATTACATGCTTAAATGTATACATTTTTTGGTGTACCTACCCGAGAACACGCGACATATAACCGAGCGTGGGAGAAGCATGGATTTGAAACACGCGTTGAGTTCATCTGCTGGTCTCCCTCGTGGAATAACTGGTAATGTTTGACTAAAATGTACAGCGAGTAAAACGACATTACCTCCTTTTTTTTTTTTTACGATCTCTGAGATCTTGCTTTTTTTGGTTCAAGGCTTCATAAGCTGTTTTATGTTCCATGGTGTACTTAATAAGTACTAATTATCCCAAACCATCATCTTTGAATGTTGAAAGACTTTCGCCTTGTATGTAGATCGGGGTAATTACATTCATTGCATTCCTAGTCTGAATCACAATCTGATTGTATGGGTGGTTACCTGGCACTGTAGGGTTGCCACCCGTCCTTTAAAATACGGAATCGTGCCGCGTTTGAGAATGAAATTGCGCGTCCCGTTTTGAATCAATACTGGACGGGATTTATCCCGTATTTTATTTATCATTTTTTTTTTAAAGCAGCGTGTCATGCAAATCATCCCACACGCATTTTGTGAAGATGCCTCCTTTCCTACTTTTGATTGGGTAATACTTGATGTCATCGTTAGTTTGATTGGTCTTTTTAACTGTCCAGTGAGGAGGGCGTGTCTTTTAAGTACAGTCTGCAAAGTGTTGGCACTGAGATGTGGCGTCAGCGCCATAGTTGAAGCCCCTAACGTTGCGGTCAGCAAGTCGGCTAACATCCGCCATGTGCCGTCTTTCAGTTGCGAGAAGCAGATCATAGAATGGTTGAAACTGTTGCCCCTAACGTTGCGCCACAGCGTGTGGTTAGTTTATACCTCGTGTCTTCTCATTAAACTTTTATCTCGCGAATATGTTATTGCAATCCGCAGCGGGAGCGTTTCTATAAACTTAATTTAAACTTACGTTTTACACCGTGCTTCGTTTCCCTTATGAACATGCTTGTATGCTTCAGTCACTCCGTTCTCAATTGTTTAATTAATTTTTTGCTCTTCGCTGTTTGCGGCTCTTCCTCCATTTCCCCCTACTTCGTTCTTTTATCTCGCGAATATGTTATTGCAATCCTTAACGGGAGCGTTTCAATAAACTGATTGAAAATAGTTTTGCATTTACCTTTTTAGTAAAAGGCGAGCTTTTAAGCCTGAGAAATCACCCCGTAAATGCACACGTTTAATTGCACATGTGTTAATATGTATGGTTACACAGTATTAAAAGACAGTGAACAACGTCAGTTACCTTTGTTCCCGCGTTTGATAAAAGGTGAGCTTTTAAGCCTGAGAAATCACCCCGTAAATGCACACGTTTAATTGCACATGTGTTAATATGTATGCTTACACAGTATTAAAAGACAGTCAAAAATTAACGTCATTTACCTTCGTTCCCGCGTGTGACTCGTGCTGTAAATCTCTTCCTTGTTTTTAGTTCACGTTATTACGTAGGAGGCGTGATGACGCGATACGTGACTCCGCCTCCTCCATTACAGTGTATGGACAAAAAATATGTTCCAGTTATGACCATTACGCTTTGAATTTCGAAATGAAACCTGCCTAACTTTTGTAAGTAAGCTGTAAGGAATGAGCCTGCCAAATTTCAGCCTTCCACCTACACGGGAAGTTGGAGAATTAGTGATGAGTGAGTCAGTCAGTCAGTCAGTGAGTGAGTCAGTGAGGGCTTTGCCTTTTATTAGTATAGATATAAAAAAAAGCAAATTTATCTATTAAAAATTAAAGCACACAGTAAAGAAAGTCAGGGGGTCTGAAAAAGTTCAGAGTCTACTGCATGTGTGTGTATACACTAATATATATTATATAGTTAGTGTATATACAGTACAATAAAATATATATTTTATTATACACACACACAGTACATACTGTCACACACGTGTGCACAGAAGACAGTTTAGGGCTCAGGTGATGGTAATTCTCCAACAATCCAGAGGGTGGCGCTGTGTGATAATACACCTGAAGACTGATGGCTCTTCTCCAATGACATCACCTCTGGTGTCTGCCTGCCTGCCTGGACCCGCCTCTTCCAGCCTGGCAGCCATATGACTGGAAAAGCTGCCATCCTTGACAGTCAGAATGTGACTCAGGTCTAAAAAGACTTGTTTGGTGTACTGTATTTAACACGTGTTTTATTCTATTTCACTTTTATAATAGACAGGGTTGGCCACAAGACGCTTCATTTCATTTTCACTGTCCTGTGTTTCTATTACCAATATTTATATTCGTACATACAGTATATATACATATATATAATAAATAAATAAATAAATAATGTTAATATACACAGACACGCACGCACACACACACACACACACATTATATATACACAGTATATACACAGACATGCACACACTATATTATATTATATTATATATATATATATATATATATATATATATATATATATATATATATATATATATATATATATATATATATATATATAATAAATAAATAAATAAATAAAGTTAATATACACAGACATGCACACACACACATTATATATACACAGTATATACACAGACACGCACACACTATATTATATATATATAATAAATAAATAAATAAATAAATAAAGTTAATATACACAGACACGCACACACTATATATATATATATATATATATATATATATATATATACATACACATACATATATATACATATACATACATATATATACACACATACACACGCACACACATATCCATACTGACACAGAAGTGTGCTTGGGGAGCACCTTCCAGGCTCTACTAAGGAGACATCTTTGTTTAAAATGTTTGGGGCACCACTAACTCCTTCTTTTATCCCCGCAGACCGGATGAGGAGTCCAGAGATGGCCCCTAACGTTAGCATTTCACCCGTAGCTTCCACCTCCACCGGCCCGGGGACCGCCTGTTTAGAGTTAAGACTGCATTGTTAGACGGAGTTCACTTTAGGGTCTGCCCATGAGAAGGACGCATCAACGACTGCAGAAATGATATTTTAGAAGTACCGAAGAAGCCGACTGAAACAGCCAACACAGGGCAATAGACAGCCTTTATTTGTGTTGGACTTTGTTTTCCTTTCTTTATTTAATTTCAGTTGCTTCCATTAAACAGGATACTGGGAAGGTCTACCACCCTTTATGACCTCCTTATTTCTTCTAATTATACTTTAAATTATATACTGCCTATCTCTCAGCTTTAATCAGTGAAGAGAGAACACTGAACCCTGCTGACTAGCACAGCAGAGCAGCCTGATGAACATGGCGGATACTGGTAAAGTACTACAAGCAGCAGCAGCTCAGTGTTACTGTAACTGCGATTGGCAGTGTTTCAGATCAGCTTACTGAGGACTTCAATCTTCACAGGTGTGCAGTTATTGAGCTCGGTCATGCCGAAGAGCCCAGAAAATGTAACTTGATCTCCATTTTGAAATCCATGGCCCTCCTCGTCCAAACAGGTCACCACACCAGGATTATCCTAAAAGAGAGAAGGAGCAAAATCAGGAAAAATATAATAATATAATTCTCTAGAACAACACTACGGAGCAATCTGGAGCTACAACATCCAACTTCATTAGTTTACTTTTTTTAAACAATAACAGTGATTATGAAAGTGAATAAACAAAAAGCTAGAATATGAAGATTCTAAGGAAAATCAGCAGCAGAATTAAACAAGATGTTCTCATGAGAAGATTGATGGATATGACAGTGCACTATATGACTGACAGACAGACAGACAGAAAGGCACTACTGTATATTATAGACAGAAAGACAGCTAGATGAGCCACTAAACATTAGATGAGCCAGTGGGTCAGAGGCCATCTGAGGGACGTTTAGCCCAGTGTCCCTGTCGCAAAATGATGGCAGCCCAATATAACCCTGTAAGTAATTCTGTAGCTTGGCACAAAGCCACTGGGGCACCGGGGTAATACCACCTCAAGGAAACAGACTCACTGGGCTTGACTGGGGAACAAGTCAGAAAGAGATAAAGCTACCGAGACCCAGAAGAAGAAGTGAACTAGGAATACTTCTGCCACATGAGGCAGCCCACCTGTTAGACTGGGGGGTCGAGGGGGTTTAAAAGCTGCGGAGAGAAGCTACAGGTTTTGCTCTTTTCCTTGTATTTACTGTATTTGCTACTTTATTTTATCCCATTGAATATTTTTTGACTACCTTGGTCTCTTGGTGTTATTTTGGGTACTATAAAACATTAAAATAAATAAATAAATAAAGATAGTGTTCATTCTTTACTATATACTGTGACTATACATGTGAATATGTGTGTGTATATTTTATATATATATATATATATATATATATATATATATATATATATATATATATATATATATAGTGACAGATAGGGGGTGCTATCGCTCCCTTAAACCCTCGGACAATACGCCAGACACCAGATAAAATCCAAAATATTGAATTTATTATTAATAAACAGTGCACCAAGCACCCTCCTCTCCACAGTACTCATACACAATAACCAATAACTAATAAACAATCGTCCACTCTCCCAAACGCGTTGCCACCCTTCCACCCAGCTCAGCTCGTCTGTCTGGGATTTCCCACAGTCCTTTATAGTCCTCGACCCGGAAGTGCTTCTGAGCCCTCAGTCCATGTGATTATCCAGCACTTCCGGGTCAGGTATATAATATATAGTATATAATTTCTTCCGTTCCCGTGACTTGGAAATACTTCCGGACTATACGGAAAATATAAATCCCTGGGCCTCCCTGCAGCGACTCCTGGCGGCCCCCATGGTATCCAGCAGGGCTGTGCATTAAAACTCCAAGGTCCATGAGGCCCTGCTGGAATTCGGGGCACCTCCATGTTGCAGGGAGGGCTCCATCTGGCGGCCTGGGGGTATTGGCCGGAATGAACAGCCAGCCATATTCCACAATATATATATACACACATATATACATATACTGCAGTGGGCTGGCACCCTGCCCGGGGTTTGTTTCCTGCCATGTGCTCTGTGTTGGCGGAGATTGGCTCCAGCAGACCCCCGTGACCCTGTGTTAGGATATAGAGGGTTGGATAATGGATGGATGGATATATACTGTACACATATTCAGTGTTGTACAAGTTCACACCTGACAAGAGCTCGCTCAAAGTTCAGTTCATACTGATTAAAAGGAATAAATTCATGTTAATAGCTCATCATTTCAGTTTTGAACTTGTTCATGTTCAGTTCATTTTGTATTTTTTAAGGAGTGACAATAAATGACACTTGAGTTTACTTTTTTCAGTTTTACATGCCTTATATTAGGCTATTACAATGTTCTTGAATAAAATACAATAATTATGAAAACTTTTTTATTTAAATACACTTAAGTATTGAGTTATACCCAGCAACAAACACGTATAACCATATATGGTAATATCTGCCCCGTCAAAAAAGAAATTAAATATATGCAAGTATTCATATAAATTACTGCTCTATTTCCAACCATGTGACACAAATGGTGACTGTGGAACCCGTGTGTAGGTGAACTAACCTGTTAGGCTGCCACTCAAAATTTGCGTCACGTATTGCATGTCCAAACGGGGAAAAATATAAAGTGGCCTTGCGAAGTCCAACGTTTTCCTACAAGTGAAAGGGGAGCTTCACCGTGTGCTCGTGTCAGAGGGTGTGCAGCTTAAGCACAAGCAGGCACACAGAGACAGCGCCTATTTAATTTTACGTTATTTTTTCCCCGAATACAAATAAATGGCAAAAAAATTGTATGAAATAAAAATTTGTACACATCCACTATTTGTGCATACTCGAATACCGTATTTGGATTCGGCTCCACCCCTACATTAGAGGGTGAGGCAAAACATTTAATCTGGACCTAAACCAGATCCAGAATGTCACCTAAAACTGAACTACAGCTCACGTTCAAATTCTTCACTTGCAAATATTTTACGTTAAGTTCACCGTTCGTAGAAAAATGAACTTGTGCAGTGAAGGCGCTCTTTTAAAGTAGTTCATGCACAACACTGTATATATGATATATATATATATATATATAGGTCAAATTCCGTTACAATGAAGTGCCAGGGACCTAAAAAATATTTTGTTGTAATGAGATTATGTATTTGTCCTAACTTTTTGATTCTCATTTTGAATGAAGATCGATAAATTCATTTGGAACATGATTGCATTCTTATAATAAATTCCTATATGGATTTATTTATCAAATAAAAGCAAAACATGTAAATTCTAATGCAATGGGAAATAGGCTCGCTGGTTTGCTTTATACTCGCAGAGAAGGAACGTAACGTGCTTAAAACACAGAGGATTGGTCGACTTGCCAATGACAACTTGAACGAGTCGCCATATCTCCTGGATAAGCTCTGCAATCAGATTATCTACGGACGGATCACTAACTGATAAACAGCGGTTTGTGTTTATCCACTGAGGGACACCGAGCAATGGCGATGCAACTGTCTGTAAGTAGGAGGTAACTGGGTTGACCACCCGGGTTGACCACGATAATTAATTATTTTTATTTATTTATTTTTCTTCCATGTCCTCCCCCTGTATAACATCTGCTGGGTGTTTCAGTGCAAAAACAATAATAGTCAAAAGCACTACAACCTAAAAAAGCATAGAAATTACCAAAAAGAAAATTTTATTCATGAATGCTTACAAGTCAGATCACTGCCAAACAGGGAGGAAAAATCAAGGTAAGGATTAAAAGGTTTACAAATATGAATGAAAAAACCAACATATACCTTGGAGATGTTCAGTACTATGGCCGAAAGTGGCTGCTCTCCATTAGGATCCGACACAACAAACTCTTCTCCAAAATCACAAAAGAGCAAACTGAAATGAAAGAATATGTGACATTACAGTTGATATGCTTAAAAAAATAAAAATCACAACAGAATCTTCTCTTCCATTAGGGCTACGCTGTCGTGCCCCTCATATAGCGAGCGAGTCATGGCGTCTAGTGAAGTGCATTTCCAGTTTGTCAGTAATGTTGAATTTCTTTAGTTATGCATTCAGAAGGTGGATGTTGCGCAGCCTCATCTGTGTATCTACTGGGGTCGTTAGGCAGATTTATCGATTCAGGTGTTTCCAGTACTGAAATCAGCACGTCATTTACTTTGAACATATATTTAGCAATTCATATTTTCACTAACTGATGAATGACGGATTGTGTTTATCCACCATGGGACACAGAACAACGGTGACACAACTGCGTATAGAAAGGAGGTACTTGGCTTGACTACCCGGGTTGACCTGTGGTCACGAGAAAATTTTGACCTGTGCCGGCATTTGAGATGCAACTGCACTTCTGCCTTAAGTTACCGTAAGCACTTTTTAAATTTTCACGTCCTTCCCCTGAGCTACTGCCCAGACAACTACAGACATGAGATCCCTTTTCTAAACCGCGGTAAACTAATACTACGACGCTTCACACTTTTTTACTCCTTTAGTGTTATGGGGTCGCGGGAGGCACACGCAGGAGTGGAGGACTGACAATGCCATCCCGGCCGGTTAATGGCAAGGCTGTCTCTCCATTCTACACGGGACCTACCGCGACACTCTCCAAAAGGTAGCTAATAAGGTCAGTGAAGATGTCTATCTGCATTCTAGAAAAAAGGCAAGTTTCCTTTCTCTACACTTTAACTTTGTATTACAAACAAATGCCTCTCAATACTGCAGAGGACACTTGACAAATTTTATTTAATTACAGGTAATGCCAGTAAGGCACATTACCACATGCAGCCCCCGTGAGTTAACACGAACTACAACTTTCTTTGCTGTATCTGTAAACCCGAGTGTTCACTAAGCCAGTTAGCAAATCGTCTCACTGCTAGCACGGACTGTTAGACACGTCTGCAGATCGGAGATGGCACAGTCTCCAGACCGCACTTGACGTGCCTAAAGTTACGACTGTATGACGGAACGTTGAGAAATGACACAAGATATAAGCCTTAAAAAAATAACATTTCTTTAATATCAATTTTTTCTCTATTTTTCGTGTGAATTGTTTAGCTTTGAATTTCACTCAACAATTTAAAACGAAGATATTTGGTCTGTGGAAGTATTTGAACACACGCCACACTATTGCCAGAACTGTTCCTATGAAGCAAACTAATAATGCGAAACTAATCTGGGACCAAACGCAACTGCAATTATTTTAAACAAATAAATGAAACAGCAAAACACACACTTGTGAAAAGCGAGGGGCCAGTACTTGGCTGTGGAGCCAATTGTGCGAAGCTACCATCTGCGGGATTATGACTGAGCACCTCTAGACGTTGGGTTGTTCGAGATGGGGCTCATCCGGGCCGCCCCTTGTTCCTCTTTCGCGCCACACGTTCATGGGGAAACCCGGTGCTAAATCATTCATAGATGACTTGATGTACAGACGTCACACGTAAGAACGTTGGCAGCCGAGTGGATGAGGCCCTTACCCGAACCCAAGTGGAGGTACAAACATGGTGGAGAGAGTAGGCCAGGCTAACCCCGTCATGAAAAACTCACAAACTGAGAGGGTTGGGGAATCATGAAAGTCATCTAATTAAAGAATTTGCGGAGGACTTTACAAACAGTGGAGAACGTCCACGAGATTATGGATCACTTGTAGGAGTGAGAGTAGAAATGGGGATTTCATTTGCCGTGTGCGATTCCTTGCCTTGTACTTAGAATTGGCAGGGCAAATGTGTTCAAGCGCCAGAAAACCCACACAACCCACTCAGAGACCCATCCCTTACCCACACAAGCCCTTAGTGTCAGCCACAATGAAGCGGATGTTCTTGGAATGGCACAGGGTCCCAATCTGAAGTTGTTCATCCAGAGAGGAGTTGGTCAGCACCACCACCTGCAAAAAAACAAGAAAACACTAACATCAAATCGTGGAAGGACACGGTCCACGCTATCTATCCATTATCAGGGTTACAGAGCCCCCCCTAACATAATTCTCCAACCTCAAGCATATGCCAAGAACCAAGATGGGGGGGTACCAGGCTATTCCAGGAGCCACACACTCACACATTGTGTGCCAAAGGACCAAACCTTTATGACTGTGGGATGTGGGAGGAAACCTGGAAGAAAAATCCCAAAAACGCACAGAGACAAGAAGGGCATGCAAAGTGCACACAGGCAGCGACAGGACCAGGACCTGAATACCCCACGGAAGGTGAGGTGGCAATGGTCACTGCTGTGGCCCCCAACTCTATTCTCCATCATTTACATCTTAGGAATGGTAACTTTTACTTCTTACCTTCCATCATGCAGCCCGCACTAACATCTGTACATGCAGAAAAAGAGGGCAACAAGAAAGCTTGTGCCCATTTGAGAAGCTTCATCCTGCTCCTGTTGTATTATTTTTTTTTATAAATTAAATGGTGGGGTTTGGCACCCTAACTATTTTGGGGGCTCACACTGCCTTCTCCCTCACATCCCTACAGTGTAAATGGCAAGAAAAATTCTTAATCCTTGAAGTAGGCCAGTCTTCCTAAAATGCCACCAACAAACAAACACTTAGTGATGCCAACCTGAAATGCTGACAGGTAGTGTTCGTTCAGAGACCCGGTGTAGGAAGCCACCTGGACGTAGGCATTGAGTTCAGCTAGATGAGGTTCACAGCATTTAGCCCGGTTCTTCCCAACGTCGCTCTCCTTCAAGAAAAACTACAAGAGCCAAAAAAAATAAAAGAGGAAAAGCCGCTGAATTCACGCTGACAATTCTCTCTAAAAAATAAGAAATGGGGGATGAGTTGAAGGGGAAAACGTGGCCAGTTCATATAGTGGGGGAAATAAGTGTCTGATCCTCTGCTGAATCTGTACGTTTGCTCACTTACAAAGAAATGAACAGTCTCGAATTTTTATGGTCATTTTTTATTTTAATGAAGAGAGACAGAATATCAACCAGAAATCCACAAAAAACACATTACATAAAAGTTATAAATTGATTTGCATGTCATTGAGTGAAATAAGGATTTGATCCCCTACAACCCAGCCAGATTCTGGCGCCACACAGATTGGCCGTGTGCCCAGGTGGGCACACAGATTACAATCAATCAATCAATTCCAGATACTCCTGATCTCAACTCGTGATGTGTATAAAGCACACCTGTCCACAGAATCAGTTTCTTCCATTCCAGCCTCTCCACCACGATGGGCAACACCAAAGAGCGGTCAAGAGACGTCAGGTGACAAGACCTGAACAAGGCTGGAATGGGCTACAAGACCATCACAAAATAAGCTCGGAGAGAAGGTGACAACTGTTAGTGTGATTATTTGCTCATGTTCAGGTCTGGATGTTCACTGGCAAACTTACTATAGGTCTATACTGTACAGTGATCCCTCGCTATATCACGCTTTGACTTTCGCGGCTTCACTCTATTGCGATTTTTTCTCATACACGCTTACGTCACTACGCGTGTGCTTTCTGAGAACTTTTATCTAAGCCCCACGATGGCTCCTAAACGTGCTACTTTTTCTAAGCCTTCTGACAATTAAACTACAGGTGCTGGTCATAAAATTAGAATATCATGACAAAGTTGATTTATTTCAGTAATTCCATTCAAAAGTGAAACTTGTATATTAGATTCATTCATTACACACAGACTGATGTATTTCAAATGTTTATTTACTTTAATGTTGATGATTATAGCTGACAACTAATGAAAGTCCCAAATTCAGTATCTCGGAAAATTCGAATATTGTGAAAAGGTTCAATATTGAAGACACCTGGTGCCACACTCTAATCAGCTAATTAACTCAAAAGCCTTTAAATGGTCTCTCAGTCGAGTTCTGTAGGCTACACAATCACGGGGAAGACTGCTGACTTGACAGTTGTCCAAAAGACGACCATTGACACCTTGCACAAGGAGGGCAAGACACAAAAGGTCATTGCTAAAGAGGCTGGCTGTTCACAGAGCTCTGTGTCCAAGCACATTAATAGAGAGGCGAAGGGAAGGACAAGATGTGGTAGAAAAAAGTGGACAAGCAATAGGGATAACCGCACCCTGGAGAGGATTGGGAAACAAAACCCATTCAGAAATGTGGGGGAGATTCACAAAGAGTGGACTGCAGCTGGAGTCAGTGCTTCAAGAACCACCAGGCACAGACGTATGCAAGGCATGGGTTGCAGCTGTCGCATTCCTTGTGTCAAGCCACTCTTGAACAAGAGACAGCGTCAGAAGCGTCTCGCCTTTGGACTGCTGCTGAGTGGTCCAAAGTTATGTTCTCTGATGAAAGTAAATTTTGCATTTCCTTTGGAAATCAAGGTCCCAGAGTCTGGAGGAAGAGAGGAGAGGCACAGAATCCACGTTGTGTGAGGTCCAGTGTAAAGTTTCCACAGTCAGTGATGGTTTGGGGTACCATATCATCTGCTGGTGTTGGTCCATTGTGTTTTCTGAGGTCCAAGGTCAACGCAGCCGTCTACCAGGAAGTTTTAGAGCACTTCATGCTTCCTGCTGCTGACGAACTTTATGGAGATGCAGATTTCATTTTCCAACAGGACCTGGCACCTGCACACAGTACCAAAGCTACCAGTACCTGGTTTAAGGACCATGGTATCTCTGTTCTTGATTGGCCAGCGAACTCGCCTGACCTTAACCCCATAGAAAATCTATGAGGTATTGTGAAGAGGAAGATGCAATACACCAGACCCAACAATTCAGAAGAGCTGAAGGCCACTATCAGAGCAACATGGGCTCTCATAACACCTGAGCAGTGCCACAGACTGATCGACTCCATGCCACGCCGCATTGCTGCAGTAATCCAGGCCAAAGGAGCCCCAACTAAATATTGAGTGCTGTACATACTCATACTTTTCATGTTCATACCTTTCAGTTGGCCAACATTTCTAAAAATCCTTTTTTTGCATTGGTCTTAATTGATATTCTAATTTTCCGAGATACTGAATTTGGGACTTTCATTAGTTGTCAGTTATAATCATCAACATTAAAAGAAATAAACATTTGAAATACATCAGTCTGTGTGTAATGAATGAATCTAATATACAAGTTTCACTTTTTGAATGGAATTACTGAAATAAATCAACTTTGTCATGTTATTCTAATTTTATGACCAGCACCTGTAAGCGCTGGAGGAAAAGGCTTACCATCCAGGAGAAGGTGAAACTCTTGGATATGATCAAAGATGGCAATACCCTACAAAAGCCTCCTCACGCATATGAAAAGACAGCGCCAGCAACTGCCTATCAAGATGTCCTTCAGCCGCACACCCAGACACCCACTGCCTACTCCTAGTACTCCTTCAGCGGAAGAAGACAACGACGCACCTGCTGAAGATACTGCACCACCTTGTCACGCTTGGGTCACAGATTTGCACAGAGACACAGGAGGTTGTAGAAAAAAAAGAACTTTATTCAAAGCACTGCAAACAAACATTTGTCTCTTTTCAAAAGTTTAAACGTGCTCCATGACAAGTCAGAGATGACAGTTCCGCCAGGAGCAGAGAATGTCAGAGAGAGAGAGAGAGAGAAACAAAACAACCAATTCCAAAGCTGAGAGGCGCTGCACAATACTTTTAAGTAAGCGGAGTACCGCGTGAGAGGTTTATCGCACGTTATAGCGCAAGTAAGAAGGGTAAGGAGCAATATGAAGGTAGACTGTCAGCTGTTTCAGGGGTTTTCCCAGGGACGTCTGTGTCCTCTGAGGGTGCGATCAGCGCTCCAGCTTACCACCTGAAGACTCTCCTACTGAGCTTGTGCCTTCATAGGTTAGTGGTTGTCTGTAAGAACTGTGTGTGTGTGTGTGTGTGTGTGTGTAATTAAATGTACAGTACAATAATATATTTGTAGCGTCTAATATGCCTCATTTTCTCTTATTTTGTCTAATATATTGGGTAATACGAGTGTAATGGTGACTAAAGGGTGTTATTTCATGTCTAGAGGGCTCTAATAATGTTAAAAATGTATTTAGAAGGTCGTAAACAGGTTTTCTATACTCTAACTGTGAAAATATTCGATTTATAAATAAAGAATCCTACTTCGCAAAAATTAATTTATCGCGGTAGAGTCTGGAATGGATTAACCGTGATAAACAAGGGTTTACTGTACATGTGCAATTTCTTGAGAGGGGGCATCTTGCAGGCGCTGCCAGATTTCAATCCATGACGGCGTAGTGTGTTACCAACGGTGTTCTTGCTGACTGTGGTGGTCTCAACTGCCTTCAGATCATTAACAAGCTCATCCCGTGTAGTTTTGGGCTGATCCTTCACCTTTCTCATGATCATCCTCACCCCATGAGGCAAGATCCTTCATGGAACTCCAGACCGAGGGCGACCGATGGTCATTTTATATTTCTTCCGTTTCCGAATAATCACACCAACACTTGTCACCTTCCCACCAAGCTTTTTGCTGATGGTCTTGTATCCCATTCCAGCATTGTGCAGAGGTTGGAATGGAAGAAATTGATTCTGCGGACAGGTGTGCTTTATACACATAATATGAGTTGGGATCAGGAGTATCTGGAATTGATTGATTGATTGATTATAATCTGTGTGAAACTGTAGGGTGGATGGTTTAGCTGCTGGAACCCACATTCTTGGATGGTGGCCTGTAATTGACGGGACATGTGAATCAGTGCATTGTCGTGAAGAAGCTTACTTGATTCGCACAAGAACTCTCCTGATCTCCTGCCTCTTAGAATGTTAGACTCACACTGAGCCACAACTGGGCAGGAGTAACCTTGAGACACATTGCAGCATCCCCAGACCTGCTTCCACATCCTTGCTACTATCTTTCATACTCAGGTAGATAAATTATTGAACGCACCTCATAGCTATACAGCGGGCCTACCTCAGTTGGTGGCGATTCTTCAAGTCGTGACCGAAAATATTGGCACTGCAGTCATTTTTTCCAAATAATGCAGAAGTATGCAGAAAGTGAAGGGGTCTAAATGCTTTCTGAATCCAGTAGAGTATTTATCTTATCAATAACATCATATATTTTTATCCAAGATCAGACAGCATCACCCCATCTGCACACGTCTGTTTCAAATTGAGTCCACGCAGCTCAGGGCACCTCACACACACAAACACACGTGAATAGTCAGCTTGGTGACTTAATGCTTAGGCCACCACACCACAATAAATGGCCGCCTTCGAGTGCTGAGTAAAGTGCAGACCCAAAATTCAATTGCTATCTGGACACCAAAGGCTCTGCTAAAGCTTCTTCTACGAAGAACGGGCGTGAAGACAAAAGGGGCCTACCTGTGATGAAAGATCCCCCCATTGAACCTCTCCTTCATCGTGGACGGTTACTGATCGGACTCCGGCTAACACGACATTCTTAGCTATCTCAGCTCCCAGGCCTCTCATCCCAGAGATAAGCACGTTGGTGGTCTGCAGGCGCAGCATTGCCTTGTGGCCCAGCACATACCTGAGGGTTAGAGAGATGAGCCAAAATGATTAAATCGACCTAACCATCTGGTTCTTTGATGGCACTTTACAGTTTTTCACTGGGTTGTGTGGTTCCTTGTAGAGCCACTGCTTGACAAAGCACCATTTCATACTGGGAAGGGTCCTTCGTGTTTTGAAAAACTTCCTTATATGTGGAGAAAAAACAGAACTCTTTTAATTATGGTAGGCTGCCTAGCAGGACGCAGAGAGATCTACAAAACCTGAACTTCACTTGTGTTACTATATGCAGCGAGAGTCTCTTTAAAATCATTACCCCTTTGCTATTTCACAAATCTGTTACCACCTAGTCATGGCTCTTTACTCTGTGGACCCTGTTACAAATCTAATGTGATGGAAACCCAGGCACCAGCGAGCCCCAAACCCCAACATGATCACACAAAAGCAGTCCCGGGTTCAAATCAAAGATGGTTTATTAACCAAAAATACCTCCAAAAGTAATAAAGCACAAGCAATCTCTCTCACAATTCCTCACCTCTCACCACCTCCTCCTCCACTCGAGTGATGCCTTCTTTCCTTCCTTCCAGCTCCGACTCGCCTGGATAAGGGAGTGAGGTCCCGGGATTACTTCCGGTGCCAGGGCTACTGTTCATTAGAAGTACTTCTGGGTCACATGGAAGTCCCTTATGATAGGGAGTATATCTCCCTACAGCATCCTCTTGTGGTATCCTTGGACTGCAGCAGGGCTGTGCTGCCGGACTACAACTTCCAGCATTCAATACTGGTTCCCAAATGGGCGACGATATATTGTAGACTACTGCTGCCATCTAGCAACTGGAGGGAATAAACACCCCTCATTGACAGTCCTTCTCTTCTTCTTCGGAACCATGTCTGGTCGGGACGCCTGTCCATTTGCCTGGTGCTTCCCATCCGGTTAAGGAATCTTCTTCTCTGTCTAGGCTGTCCATCCATCCCCTTTGGGGGGTGGTCCCATTTGGGTATGGCCCCTTTCTCTTCTTTGGCTGGGATGTCCGACTGACCTCTTGAAACCCCCTGTCTGGGAAAAGAACTTTCCCCCATCCTGGTCGGGATGTCTGTCCAACTCTTGTGGCACTTACACAAAATAAATAAAATTTCTTTCTGGAACCTTCATGTGGACGGGTCCTTTGAGAACCACAAATGGTTACTATGTGGCAGGGGTGTCCAACCCCGGAGGGCCACAGTGGGTGCAGGTTTTCATTCTAACCATTTTCTTAATTAGTGAGCAGTTTTTGCTGCCCAGTGGAGGCTGGGTGGTCTCGTGGCCCCAGAACCCCTGCAGATTTTTTTTTTCCTCCAGCCCTGTGTATTTTTTTTTTTTATTATTCTGTCCTCCTGGCCATCTGACCTTACTTTATTTTTTGTTAATTAGCATTACCTAATCTTATTTTCATTTTTTCATCTTGTAAAGCACTTTGAGCTACATCATTTGTATGAAAACCCGAGATAGAAATAAATGTTGTTGCTGTTTCTATTGCTTCTTTTGTCTTCATTTTAATTGACTTGTTATTTAAGACTCTCACTCTTGACCCGTTTCTTCTTTTTTAATTAGCCGCCATATCACAATAATGAGATACAACCTGAGTCAAGACCAGCTAACCTGTGCCCTTCATACAATATCTGAAAATAAGGAATGGTGAAGATTTCAATCATACTGATCTGCTCAGGTCCACAAAATATTTTGACAGGTGCTCTTAGATAAAAAAAGAAAAATCAGCAGTTATGGAAATGTCTTCTGTGACAGAATGGCAGCACCCACGTGCCACGGAATTAAATGAACGGGTTCAATCAACCTTTTCATCGAGAATATCTTTTGGAGTTGGAGGCCATGACTTAGTTGCACAAACTGTTGGCTTACTTCACATCTCATTTTTGTTTGATTTTTGCGCCTCTTAAAGAAAAAAAGAAGCAATTCAGAGGACTGAATTTTAAAAACCAATGGGAACGAAGGGAAAAGAAGGAAGTTAAAAGCAGAAATTTGTTCACTGATTAAGAAATTGGCAGGGAGGAAAACCTGCAGCCACTGCGGCCCTGGCGCTGTGGCATCGCTTTGAAGAACCAGTCTGGCACCTTTATGTTTAATACTCTTAACGAGGTTTAATTAGCATTTCATTTACATTCATCCAGTTTATACAGTTTTAAAAAAATAACTTTTATTAATATTGTAAGGACTAATAGAAACCCATTGTGATATTTCTTTAAGTTTCTTTTTTTTTATTATTATTTTATTGTGAAACGGCGCCAGTGCAGAACTGGGAGGTGCTTGGCGTCAACGCCTCTGCCGTGTGGGCGGGGCTTTGCGAAGGAACGGCGAGCGAGATCGGGCGCGTGCACGCGCTCTCAGTTGACTTCTTTGACGGCCACTGTCTGGTGACGGTTTTCTTTTCATATAATATTTCAGTTTCTTATATTGTATTATTTAAATGTGAATATATTCTTTATTACAGGGCACGCAGGTGAGGAGAACTTCTTTATGTTCTGTACTGCAGATATCCGTTTTATGTAATGTTTTTAAAAGTTTGCCAAATCAGTTCTGTGATGGCCGCTGTAACGGCATGCAAGAGATGAGACCCTGTTCATATTTTGTATTGCTGCGAAAGAAATCAACATGCAGATGATTGGAACAAATTATTGTGTGGCCTCCATTTCACATCTACTGTACAACAATAAATAAATCACAACGCAGAGGGGCGCCTGAGAGACAGAAAATGTACATTGGGAAGTTTTTAAAAGCACAACGAATCAACGTCATATGAAAAGAAACTTCCCAGAATGAAATGGTGCTTGGTCAAGCAGAAGTTCTACGAGGGTACTGGGTGCAAAACCCAGTAAAGACCCATAAAGTGCCATTAAATAACATTTTTTTATTATTGAAATAGAGGACATGGCGGTCAGTCAGTGCAATATTATATAATGGAAAATACCACCCAAGTCCCTGGACTGGGTTAATAAATTGGAAGGATGGATAACCTGAAATGTGTACAAAGTCAATTAATTTTTAAATACAAAAACAGCAGTCAGGGCAGAGAACACGAGAGCTGTACTTACAGTTGCCTGGAGTAGAGGCTCTCGTCGATTTCCGCAGTCTCAGACATTTTCTAAAAAAATAAATAAATAAAAAGGGCAAAAACAGACAGATTTGAACATGATAATGTCCTGGCACACACAAAAGTGACATCAAGTGTCAGTTCACGACAATTTGCGATGACTGCGCACTGGCCGTTCACCGGCGCCCCGCGTCACGTCCCCTCTGAGCGCGGCGCCTCTCGAAGGCTTTCAGGTCGTACGATGGACTTAAAGGTGCCTGCCTGTACACGTCATTTACGGTTCATTTAAACACACACCGTAAATTAAAACGGAGGTTTAAAGGCGCACCTCCGTTAAAAGGCTGCAGTAAAATTAAAACTTTTACAGATCATTCTGAGGAACTCGCCGTGCAGACACCTTGACTTCATTGATCTTGTAGACGGTCAGGTGCACGAGTTGCACAATTTTAAAGAATACCGTCTGCAGGAACTCAAACGCACCGAGACCTCCAAGGATGCCTGCTCCTCGGCAGTATCCAATCACCCCCATAACCCCCAATACCGCTGCTCAAGAATCCTACCGGTTTGTATAAAGGCGAAGATCGCACGTAGAAGAAGCGTTTAGTCCAGTCAGTCAGTCAGTCAGCTGCTCGACTTTCACTTTCGATTGCTGCGCAGACTCCTCCTCCTCCCTGACTTCCTTGCTCAATTGTCTCGTATCACCGATGCGGCGTTTTCGCAACGTTCTTGCCGGATTGCAGTAAGCCCGCTATGTCGGTTCATTTTTAAACCTCAGCGGCTGCCTTCCTTTGTCAATCAACGATGTTTTAAAATGAAAAATTAGAGTTAAACAACATAAAACCCGGAATTGTTTTGCCTGTTTGCTTTATTTCTAACTTTTGTCAGATGCGGCAGGTCCACTGATCGTCGGTGTTCTGCCCCCAAACTCCTTTGCCCTCTTCTACCCTGCGAGTCGCGCACCTCGGTGGGACGAAGCCACGCCCCTCAGCGGGCGCGTCTTCCCTCAGTTGTGAAAGACACGGGGCGAGATGCGGAGCTGCAAAAAGACCACCAGGTAATACAATGACTAAGTATGTGCCTTGCACCCCATGCTGCTGGAATAAGTGCTATGGGACAGAGGGCTTTCATAAAACAGAACATGCGCCTGACATATGAGGTACCATTTTTGGATAAAACGTTCCACCAGTTTGAAATACAAATGTGAACAAAACCGATATACATTGATAACACCATGCAAACAGCACATGACTGGGGTGCTCACTAAATTTCTGTTAATTCAGTTGGAAATGTATTGGTAAAAGTGATGAGCTCCTCTATGCACATCATCCATCCATTATCAAATCCGCTATATCTTAACTAACTACAGGGCCACGGGGGTCTGCTGGAGCCAATCCCAGCCAACACAGGGCGCAAGGCAGGAAACAAACCCCGGGCAGGGTGCCAGCCTACCGCAGAGATAAAATAATATAAAAATGAAAATTCTGCCTAAAACCTTTTTGATAGTTAAGTCTTTCCAACTAACCTTTAGTGTTAGATTTTTTTTTAATAGCTTATTGTATACCTTATTTGACAGACTGGGCGCCAGCCCACCGCAGGGCACACACACCAAGCACACACTAGGGACAATTTATGCACATCATAACAGTCACAAATCCAATTCAAGGTCACTGTGAGGCAGGGCAGCGGGTGCAAGGCAGAAAACAGCCCTGGACCATCTGCCAGTTACCATCGCATGCACCAGTTGGGCCACCAGTTAACCCTAACCTGCATGGAGATGGGACGATAACCCGTGTAGACAAACCCCCCCATGGACAGCAACCAGGTGCAGAACTCAAACACAGGATCTATTACGTGGCAGTGCTGCCCACTATGCCACCATACAGGGGTATGTCATGTTCAACTGGTTATCTGCCCAGTGCTTGTTTCTGCTGAGAAGTGGCAGCCCCCATGACCCCCTTAACAAGAAAAAGCTAAATTAGTACACAGAAGTCCTCTTTATAAACTACAGCTCAGCACTTAACAGTATTCTGTCATCAAAGCAGACCACCAAACTCCTCACTTTAGGACTCTGTGCCATCTTAGTGGCAGAGTGGTGGCTCTGATCTGTGCCAGTATCCGGAAGGTTCTTGGTTCAAATCTCCGTAACTGCCAAAAGAGATCCTACTCAGCTGGGTCCTGCAATTGCTCCATTGGTGCTGTGCAATGGCAGACCCTGCGCTCTGACCCCAAGGGGTATGTGAAAACTAACAAATTCCTAATACAAGAAATTCTATAGGGTGATATAAAGAACAAAAAAATAAATCTTCTGCAGCTGGATTTTGGACTTTCTAACCTGCAGACCTCATCCTGTTTGGACTCCATGCTGACCCTCAGCCCATTCACTCCACAGGGTGGTGTGCTCAGCCCTCTTCTGTGCTCCGTGTTCACCTCTGACCTTGTGGCCAGGCACGGCTCCAACTCCACCATTAAATGGGCTGATGACCACCACTAATTAGGAGATGAGAAGAGGTCCACCCGCTGACTCAGTGGTGCCATGCTCTTATAAATGCTGGTAGCACTTTCTGGTACCTTACTGGGTTGTGTGGTTCCTCCTTGATCAAGCACCATTTCATCCTGGGATGAGTTGTTTGCATGTGAAGTTTGTTCTTTCTGCTTTGAAAAATTTCCCAATACCTAAAAAAACAAAAATGAACAAGCCTGAAGTCTTTAATGCATGGTGGGCTACCTACACGAACAGATTAAGAAAACTGCATGTCTCTGTACGCCAACAGTGAAGGTCCCTTTGAATCCGTGACTCTGGAGCCTGTGGTGGATCTAAAGAAATTAAAGTTCCTTCTGGAACCTTCATGTGGATGGGTCTTTTGAGAACCAGAAATGGTTACTCCATGGCCAGTGTGTCCAACTCTGGTCCTGGAGGGCCATAGTGGGCACAGATTTTCATTAATGAGGGTGGGTCTTTTGGAAGCCAAAAAAATGGGGGTCCCCTCTGGCATCACTCTAAAGAACCCCCCTGGCCCCCTTTATTTTTAAGAGTGCAGGACAACAATCTGACCCAAGAAGCTGGCCATACACTTCAGGAAGCAGATAGAAGACCACTCTGCCTTCTTCATTAGAGGGGATGCTGCTGAAAGGGTGACCACCATGGATAAACTGAAGTGGGCACAACACATTTTGGCTCTCCAGCCCCTCTAATTTCTCAAGCGTCCGAGAGCAGGTCACATCTGGTCTCCAGAACTTCTGCAGATGTACCGTGGAGTCCATTCTAATTGGCTGTATTAGATTTTAATAAATCTGCAAACCTTTCTTGTCACTTTGTCATTATGGCTTAACTGAAAGATGATTGATGGACAGAGATGGTCAAGGAATCCCCTTAAAATGAAATCTAAAACATAATAAAGTGTGCAGAAAGTGAAGGGGGGTGGCACGGTGGCGCAGTGGGTAGCGCTGCTGCCTCACAGTAAGGAGACCCGGGTTCGCTTCCCGCGTCTTCCCTGCGTGGAGTTTGCATGTTCTCCCCATGTCTGCGTGGGTTTCCTGGTGTGTGTGTGGCCTGCGGTGGGCTGGCGCCCTGCTCGGGGTTGGTTCCTGCCTTGTGCCCTGTGTTAGCTGGGATTGGCTCCAACAGAACCCAGTGACCCTGTAATAGGATTCAGTGGAATGGAAAATGGATGGAAAGTGAAGGGATCTGAAGGTGGCAAATTGGGCTTGGATTTACTCCAAACGGTGTACACATACTACTTTTCAGAGCCCACCTTATTAAAAATGTATTATTACACCTTCAGACTCATTAATCAAAATGTAAAAAAAAAAAAAAAAAATCGGCAAAATGACAGGGGCGTGAAAAATGACTTGCACTTTAAAAAAAAAAAGTTACAGTTACGGTAAAGTACTGGCAGCTGGGTTGCCAAAATTTTACTGTAATAAATAATGTGACAATATTTTTAGGTCTATAGTATAACTTCTGCGGTGGGTTGGCATCCTTCCCGGGATTGGTTCCTGCCTTGTGCCCTGTGTTGGCTGGGATTGGCTCCAGCAGAACCCCGTGACCCTGTGTTCAGATTCAGCGGGTTGGAAAATGAATGGATGGATGGACATTGAAAACAATTCAGTGTTTAAGGAAACTAGGACGCATTGTCTGGTGGGGAAGAAAAGTTTGCTTTTGTGGTGTATGGTGTCCTACAGGTGTGCCAGCTTATGGAATACAACCAACCATAAATCAGCTTCCATAACCTCAAAAAACCTTCAGCACGCAGGGAAAAATACGTCTGCCAAGTGTGTTTAAGTTTTTTTTCCCCTACTATTCAATGGCGTGCGCTTCACCAGGAACAATATGGTAAAAGGGGGCGTGTCCTTATGCAAATATTGTAACTTCGGTTTTACTGAAACAGCGCTTTACCGTTTTACATTTTACGGTTATTTACCTTCGCTATTTAACAGTTTTACACTGTAAAATTAACAGATTTTTTCAGTGTAATTGTAATGCATCAGGTAAACGGTATTTAGCATATTTTGAAGGTAGAAAAATATCGATTTTACAGAACTTGGCTGTAAAAAATAATGAAATGTATTGTTTAAGATATACAGGTAATTTTCAGTAGAACATAAGGTAACTTTCCTTTTTTTCAGAAAAGGTCTTTTACTTTCACCATTTCCAGTATTTTTACCGTTAAATTTACTGAAATTTTTTTTACAGTGTGCAAAAACCAGTGAACATACATGAGGAAGTTAAAATGACATGAAACCAATAAAAGAACCCGTACAGCAATCCACTTTATGCTATGAATAAACTAAAACATACTGACAGAGCAGCCAAGAAATCAATTAGTGGTCCCAGTACGAGGACCACCTGCTCCATAATGCAAACAGCTAAACGTGCGGCTCCATCTTCAGGCCGCAGTGGTAGTGCTGCTGCTTTGCAGTAAGGAGACTGTGGAAGATTGTGGGTTTGCTTCCCGGTTCCTCCCTGTGTGGATAGCGCTTTGAGTACTGAGAAAAGCGCTATATAAATGTAATGAATTATTATTATTATTATAATGTGCTGGGGGCAGTTGTTGTTTGACTGGACACTAGAATGGGCACCGAGGGTAAGCAACACCCCACGACCGCTGGGCAGGACTGGGGGGGGGGGGGGGTCCTAACATCTCCAAAAGAGGGCCGTCCTGAAATATCACACATTGTACAGCAGGCCCGGTTCTGCCGGTCGTGCAAAGCGTGCATACACGAAGGAGGCCGAACATGGAGGGCGGCTCAACAAAACGCAGGCTCGGCGCGGGGCTCGTCTTTTCCCGTCGACTGTCGGTAACTTGCGTCAAAGAAAAACGAGCCAATCACAACACGTGAATTGTGGCAGCTAAAGTACGCAGCACATCAATCAAAAGTTTTTGTAATGTTCAGTGTTTGTTTCTACAATCTTTGTTATTGTTGAAAGCGCAAGTTTAAACATAATTTTGGAAGTCGTTTTACCTGTAAACTGGGAGGTAAAGTATATTAAAGTATTACATATCTAGTTCATACGGTTTGGCATGAAGGGACTGTATTAATAGAAATTCACTTGTAGTATTGTTCCTGCTTGAAGATGTCGGAAAGGAAAACGAAACGTCACTCTTAAGAGCCTTAAGAATATATGTAACCCTGCCAGTCACAGACGCAACAGGCGAAAGAAATTTCTCTAAACTAAAAATAATAAATTAAGATCGTCGATGTGCCAAGAGAGATTGAGTAATTTAGGTTTAATTGCAATGGAGAAAGATTTGCCAGAAGAAATTAACTTAGATGGCCTTATTGACGAACTTGCAAGTAAGAAAACAAGGAGAGTGCAATTTTAATATTTTATTTAGTGGAATAATTATAATACTGTACATGTAATTTAATAATAAACGCTTAATTTTCAAATTGTTTTTATTATACATCCATCCATCCATTTTCCAACCCACTGAATCCGAACACAGGGTCACGGGAGCCCAGCCAACACAGGGCACAAGGCAGGAACCAATCCCGGGCAGGGTGCCAACCCACCGCAGTTTACTATACATGCATATTCATATTTTGTTTTCCAATAAATATCTTGCACAGGTGTGATGTGAAGACTTTTGCTAAATTTTGTATTTGTGAGAATATGAGGCGACGTCTTTTTCAAGAAAATTAAGTCTATAATCTATTAAGTCTAATATCTATTTCTATTATTGTAAAGCACTTTGGCCACGGCATTACTATGTTGTTTTAAACGTGCTATATGAATACATTGAGTACGAGCGGCACTCGCTTTATATTTGGAATTTTACTGATGAATTAATTAAACTTGTCGCCGATTCGATAAATGCGTAAGTCAAATTTTCTCCTACCTACGAAGAATTTTTTTTGTTTTTTTGACAATAAGGAAATTGCGAACATTTTTAATTTTACATACACTGGTTTAGAAAGCGAGTGAAGGTGAGGGGGCGGCTGAAATTAAATGGCACGATGGCGGCTTCGCCTCTAGAACCGGGCCTGTTGTATTGCTTTGTACAGTGAGTGCACTGGCAGCTCGGTGATAATGGCAGGTGGGCACTGCCTGCATCACCCTGCAGAGGGCGCTGTTGTGCACAAACTAAAGTTGTAGTAAACGTCTCAGTAATTTAAACTGTTAGACAGATAAAAGTTCTCTCTATCCATTCCTCCCTCCCTAGCGGGATATTTGGCTTTTTTATAGATGCTTTTTAAATAAACATAACTAAATCAATACAAAGAGTAATAAATATACATATATACATTATGGTCTAAATCAGGGCTCCCCAACTCCGGTCCTGGATGGCCCCAGTGGGCGCAGGTTTTCATTCTAAGCCTTTTCTTAATTAGTGACCCGTTTTTGCTGCTAATTAACTTCTTTTGAATTCATTTTATTTGATTTGCTCTTGAAGACTCAGACCCCTCAATTGTTTCTCTTTCCTTAATTAGCAGCCAAACAATAATGATACACAAAATGTGCCAAAACAGGACCAACAAACTGGTGACCATCATACATAATCTGAAAGTAAAGAAAGGTGAACGTCTCAGGAATGCTGATCTGCACTTAGAATAGAGAAAATCCACAATTCCCAAAATGTCTGCTATTACACAATGAGAGCAGCAACAAGCCATGGAATTAAAGAACGGGTTTAATGAACGACGAGACTCACCGCCTTAATAAGCAACTGGTTGGAGTTTGAGGCCCTGACTTAGTTGGTCTTCTGTTGGCCCACTCACTTCACATTTCATTTCTCCTTGGGCGCCATTTAAGGAAAGAAATGAGGAAATTGTTCAGAGGAACAATGAAGAAATTCAGGGAAACCAATCTTAAAAACCAAGTCAATTAAAATTAATTCAAAAGAAGTTAATTAGCAGCAAAAACAGGTCACTAATTAAAAAAAAAAGGGTTAGAATGAAAACCTGCAGCCACTGCGGCCCTCCAGGACCAGAGTTGGGCACCCCTGGTCTAAACCCACACCAGAATCACTTAAATGATAGAAACTCTGATTTGACAGTCAAAGTGACACATTATGCAGGTGTATTCCTGTTGGTATGAAGGAGCGCCCCCCCCCCCCCCCCATGGCATTTCTTGACACACTTCTGCTGAACAATTCACTGGCTGAAAGTCCTCAGTGCTGGTGTGTCATGGAGGATGTGTAGCATTGTTCATAACGATACTCAGTTTTGTCTTCATTCTCTCCCTCCTCTACTACTTCCAGGGGGTCCAGCTTGCCTTTTTCAGTAGTAGGTTGATTGGGTGGGCCACTCTTGAGGCGAGGTTACCAGCTCAGCACACCACACTGGCCATCACAGAGTTATAGAGGATGTGAAGGCTGTCATTATCATAGAGGAATGCTGTCACCTGAGGGAAAAAACAGCCTGCTCTGCCCTTTCTTCTGTAATTCTTCAGTGTTAAAAGACCACTCCAGCCTCTCAGTGATGTGAACCCCCAAGCACTTGTAAGAGTGGACCACCTCTACATCCACTCCTTGAATATTGACTGGGCACAGAGGCTCTTTGGCGTGACGAAAGTCAATAAGCAGTTCCTTAGTTAAATTGCAGACAATTCCTTTTGTACCAAAAGTTCCCCTCCCAAACCCCCCCCCCCCCCCCCCCGGCTCCTCTTCTCCGTCTCATCCCCCTTATCAATACACCCCAGAAGTGCAGAGCCATCTGAGAATTTCTGCCAGTGACGTGACCTGCTGTTTTATTTCTAGTGCGAGGAGTACAGAGTCACGTATTCACAGAAAAGCTCTTGGACCACCACTGGGGATGAGGCTTCCAGTAACCGAAAAACGAAAGAGAGAAAGAAAAGAAAAAAGAGAAAGAAGAAGAAACCTATAAATACATCAGGGTGAAATGATCAAGAGGGTTCAGAAATACGTTCAAAGAAAAGCCCCCACTGTAACTCAAAGACCAGATACCAGAAGGTGTGAACAAGTGAAAGCAGAAGGGAACGCAGCCCAGAATACCACAAACACAGAGAAAAGGCGGGATGATAGAGTCAGCCGTAAGAAGGACTTCTATTTTTATTCTAGAATTAGTTTTAAAAAGAAACATGTGGAATAAATTAAACACACAAACATCTACATTTGAAAACGTCAGTACTGGAGAAGTTCAGGGAATAGTGACACATCTTGAAATTATATAAATTACTGAGATCATCTACATGACTAGTCTGCATAATGACATTCATATTTACAAAAAATAAATAATAATAAAAAGGTGAAAGTGTTTAGCAGAGTGCATCTAAACATGATCTATCTAGCAAATGACTGCGGGCAGCCTACAGACATTCCAAGATTATTTTCTGTCATCTGCACATGTCCAGTAAAACCCACACCATAACAATAGCCGTCTATTAAGTCCAGGATCCTTCTCAGTATGTTCTGGAAAAACAAATGACATAATTACAGATCGCATTAGAGTTTTATATGATACTCCTCGTCCACATTGGTGATTACTCCTCCGCTGGTCTGTGTGTACGGTCCATTTCGATGTATGGGGCAGGATCCTTTAGCTCATTCCAAGAAGCTGTCCAGCTTAGGTAAATTAACTGAGAGTTTGGTAGGCCTGGTCACCTTCTTGCGCTTGGCCTTAATTGCTAGAGGACGGATTTCTGACAGAGGGGACTGAGATGAATTAAAGTTAGGGAAAAAAACAGAAAGGTTTAAGATTACAAATGCTCTACTACACACGCTGCAGAGTAAAACACCAATTCCAATATCTGAAATCAGATACTCTACATGTACAGTACTGTGCAAAAGTTTTAGGCAGGTGTGAAAAAATGCTGTAAACAAAGAATGCTTTCACAAATGGAAGTGTTAATCATTTATTTTCATCAATCAACAAAATGCAGTGAATGAACAAAAGAGAAATCTAAATCAAATCAATATTTGGTGTGACCACCCTTTGCCTTCAAAACAGTATCAATTCTTCTAGGTACACTTGCACACAGTTTTTGAAGGAACTCGGCTGGTAGGTTGTTCCAAACATCTTGGAGAACTAACCACAGATCTTCTGTGGATGTAGGCTTCCTCACATCCTTCTGTCTCTTCATGTAATCCCAGACACACTCGATGATGTTGAGATCAGGGCTCTGTGGGGGCCATACCATCATTTCCAAGACTTCTTGTTCTTCTTTATGCTGAAGATAGTTCTTAATGACTTTGGCTGTACGTTTGGGGTCGTTGTCCTGCTGAAGAATAAATTTGGAGCCAATCATACGCCTCCCTGATGGTATTGCATGATGGATAAGTATCTGCCTGTATTTCTCAGCATTGAGAACACCATTAATCCTGACCAAATCTCCAACTCCATTTGCAGAAATGCAGCCCCAAACGTTCAAGGAACCTCCAACATGCTTCACTGTTGCCTGCAGACACTCATTATTGTACCGCTCTCCAGCCCTTCGACGAACAAACTGCCTTCTGCTACAGCCAAATATTTCAAATTTTGACTCATCAGTCCAGAGCACCTGCTGCCATTTTTCTGTACCCCAGTTCCTATGTTTTCGTGCATACTTGAGTCGCTTGGCCTTGTTTCCATGTCGGAGGTATGGCTTTTTGGCTGCAACTCTTCCATGAAGACCACTTCTGGCCAGACTTCTCCGGACAGTATATGGGTGTACCTGGGTCCTACTGGTTTCTGCCAGTTCTGAGCTGATGGCACTGCTGGACATCTTCCGATTTTGAAGGGTAATAAGCTTGATGTGTCTTTCATCTGCTGCACTAAGTTTCCTTGGCCGACCACTGCATCTACGATCCTCAACGTTGCCCATTTCTTTGTGCTTCTTCAAAAAAGCTTGAACAGCACATCTTGAAACCCCAGTCTGCTTTGAAATCTTTGTCTGGGAGAGACCTTGCTGATGCAGTAGAACTTCCTTGTGTCTTGTTGCTGTGCTCAATCTTGCCATGACATGAAACTGTCTTCACAACCTCACCTTGGTAGCAGAGTTTGGCTGTTCCTCACCCAGTTTGAAGCTGTTTCTGTTTCAGTTAATGACTGTGTTTCAACCTACGTGTGACATTGATGATCATTAGCACCTGTTTGGTAGAATTGGTTGATCAGACACCTGACTAGAATCCCACAAAATCCCTGACTTTGTGCAAGTGGACCAATAAGAATGGATGCTGGTTTGAAGGCAAAAGGTAGGAACACCAAATATTGATTTGATTTAGATTTTTCTATTGTTCGCTCACTTTGCATTTTGTAAATTGATAACAATAAACAAACAATCATTTATATTTCTGAAAGCATTCTTTGTTTACAGCATTTTTTCCACACCTGCCTAAAACTTTTGCACAGTACTGTATTTCTATGTTTTTAAAAAACTTTGCCCAGAGCTCAAACCCGTACTTATATTATATATATATATATATATAAAAAAAAAAAAAAAAAAAAAAAAAAAAGACCACCACCAGATGCCCTAATGAATTAATTGAATGGTTAACTACACGTACCATGTACTCTTTGTATTATTTGGCAGATACTGCATCACATATCTATAATCTACTTCTCACAACTGAGAGGACATGGCAGAGGTTTGCTGACTGGCTGACCAAGCGTTACCTAGTGGGTGACCACCCAAATAATCACACTGCGATTCAGACCCACCACTGTAATACTCCAATCTTCACCCTGACACGTACGCCAACCCGCCGCCGCGGTGCAACGTCAGAGGCTTTGCCTCAGGTGCTGACGTCCGAAGTTCGATTCCCCCGTAAGGGGAAGCAAAGGTGCGTACACCTGATGAGCCAAAAATAAGGCCAAAACACATGTCATGTACTCTTTGTATCATTTGGCAGGTACTGTATCACACACACATTTTACATATATCATATCATGCATGTGTGCCAGAGGGTCATCTTCCAGGTTCTCTCAAAGTAAGTAGTACCACCCCAGGACAAGAGGGGGTGCTGTTCCCCTCACAACCTCAAGAAACCACCCTTTGACAGCACTGAAGCAAAGCAAGCTCTGTATGATATAAGAGGAGAATGCTCCTGAAAAGTGGGGTCTCATTTTCATGGTGACCTTCCTTCTGAGCTGAATTAAACCACAAATGCTTGTTAGATGTTCCAGACTGGACAACTATAGCCATTGAGAAGGCACACGATTTTCATTTCATTTTTGCATTTTTTTTTTGTTCCAGTTAAAATGGGTTTTGTCACCTTAAGCATTTGGCTTTATCCTGCATCTTCATTCGCCCCACTACAATACCCACACAAGTTTAAGGGTTACCACAATGTAAAACTGGATAAGGATACAGGTTGAATAAATTTTGTTCTTCCGCCAAGCCCATCAAAGCCAGTTCTCATCTGTAAGAAACAAACAAAGAAAGAAATTTAAAATAGTTGCATTTTTGTTAACACCCTCTTCAGAAATTAAATGCAAAAGTAAGACACATAAATACTGTATAAACTTTTGGAAGTTACTAACTTCAACTGAAACAGTAGGCTCTTCCTATATTTTTCATTTTACATTCACTGAATTAACCACTACGTCTGTCCTCTGTGGCACACAAATACAAACATGTTATTTACATACTGATATTTAAAATGTCAGTATGTCAAGCTTCTTTTTACAATTAATTTTTTTCCCCCCTGAATAGTAGGCGTCCACTTCTTAAAGCCAACATAACTGGCACACCGGGCCGGCACTAAATTAACATCATTCTGTCTCAAAATCTTTCAATGCCTTTCAGACAGCCTTGGCATCACAATCCCTCCTAATCCACTAACAGCTGTGTATGGTGGGCTCACAGAGGGGCTTAAAGTGGAGAAGGACAAACAAACTGTAATTGCCTTTACTTCACTATTGGCACGTAGACTTATTTTGCTCAACTGGAAGAATCCTAACTCTCCTATTCTAAGTCAGTGGGTAGCTGATGTTACTGTATATACAATTTGAAACTGGAAAAAAATCAAATTCACACTTAGAGGATCTGTGCAGAACTTTTTCAAATCCTGGCAGGATCAATAACATTTTAGAAGCAGCACTTAAATTGAGGAAGCAGATTCTCTCCCCTCTTTAATTCCATTTATCTTTATTCATTTATTAATTTATCTATTTACTTATTTTCACTAGCTTTAAGTTTCACTCTGCTGGCCTAGCTCTCTTTTTCAGGGGTGGGGGTTGATTTGTTTTGAACCTTTTTTGTTAAACTTGAGTTATTTGTATGGAATGCTATTTGATTGTAATAAAATCAATAAAATAAAATAAATAAATAAAAATAACTGGCACACCTCATTACAACTTAAAAAAATAAAAAAAACTATATACCTGTATGTTTTTAGATTCACTTGCTAAAACTAGTCATGTAAGCTCTGTCTATATTGAAAATCACCACATTTTGAATAGGATGCCATGGTAGAGTGAGAATAATTGCTGTGCTAATCAGACCTAACACAGATATCCTGTAAAATATTCACAAAAAGGCCACAACATTCAAGATCTGCACACTTGTTTACAGTAAAAATGCTTACCACGCTTGATGCATTTCTCTGTGAATTAAGCATACTCCTAAATGTTTTCTTTCTGAAGAGAAAAGAGTTACAAAGGAAAGGAGCTATGGTTGTATCTTCTACTTCTCGAGGCCATGAGCTCTTGATATGAAAAACAAGATGCAAACCTGTTAGAAAATGAATGCCTAAGATCTTTTCTAACTTTGAAAGTCCATGTTATTACCTTGTTGTCTTCCGTGGATTTTTTAAGTTGGTCAGTACCATTTGATCTGAAAGGAAAAAAAAAAAAAAGTTTGCTTTTGTTCCCCTAATACAATGCTGACATTCATCAAAAAAGGATATGACAATAACTAAAAGCATTTTACTTTATCAAATCAAATTACTATTTCATTTGATTGGAGACTAAAAGTCTCAAATGACTTATTAATGGCTGCAGATGCTGGCCACTGTTCTGTACTACCATACATCTACCATATTATATTATATATATATATATATATATATAAAACATACACACACACACACACACACAGTGGAACCTCGGGTCACGAACGTCACGGACCAAGTACAAATCGGGTTACGACCAAAAAGTTTGCTAAACTTTTGCATCTGTTCACGACCACACACTCAGATGACAAACAAGCCAGTTTCCTTTACGGTTCGTACATGCCAATGATTTCCGCACGTGTTCCGTCTCTCCCTGTGCATTGAGCGCGAGAGAGAATGCGTGCAAGCGAGAGAGAAAGAGCGCGAGCATATATATATTTACATACAGTTTGTATGGTCCGGAACGGAATTAATTGTATTTACATACAATCCTATGGGGGAAATTACTTCGGGTCACAACCAAATTGGGTTGCGACCAGAGTTTTGGAACGAATTACGGTCGTGACCCGAGGTTCCAATGTGTGTATATTTTATTATATATTTGGCAGTACAGAGCACATTATATATGTTCATAGCATTCATAGTCTGAATCTTGTATGGGTGGTTTCCTACTAGGTACCGTATGTGGTTGGTCTGCAAGTCGGCAAATGTCATGCTGTCCTTAGCTATATATAATATACACATATACACACATACACATATATACACTGTCATCCATCCATCCATCCTCTTCCGCTTATCCGAGGTCGGGTCGCGGGGGCAGCAGCTTGAACAGAGATGCCCAGACTTCCCTCTCCCCGGCCACTTCTTCTAGCTCTTCCGGGAGAATCCCAAGGCATTCTCAGGCCAGCTGGGAGACATAGAACCTCCAGCGTGTCCTGGGTCTTCCCCGGGGCCTCCTCCCGGTTGGACGTGCCCGGAACACCTCACCAGGGAAGCGTCCAGGAGGCATCCTGATCAGATACCCAAGCCACCTCATCTGCCTCCTCTCGATGCGGAGGAGCAGCGGCTCTACTCTGTGCCCCTCCCGGATGACTGAGCTTCTCACCCTATCTTTAAGGGAGAGCCCAGACACCCTGCGGAGGAAACTCATTTCAGCCGCTTGTATATATGTGCACAGCTAAGGACAGAATTAACCATACTCTCATAGTACACTGCACATTTCAATAACCAAATTGAAATTGTATTTAAATCAAGCAATATAAAAAATGAACACAATCTAAAAAAATGAAAAGCAAAATGGAAATAAATAGCTTGGATCTTGCAAGATATAAAAAATATCAAAAGTTTGTGCTTATCACTTTTATATTATTTATCATTTCTGGCTATAGCTAGTCACATACAGACTACTCATTACTTAAATATAAAGATTTAACACAAACTATTACTAGTTAGTATAAACATAAAACCACAGTTTTACCTGATTTTACTGAAGAGCTGAAAGATCTGTGTGTTTAAAAAAAGCTAAACTTTATTACAAGCAATATTAAAAAGCTTCATTACTTACTGTACTGTATCCAATTTGATCTTTTTGCTGGGTGCAGTGATACACTTGTCAGCAGACTGTGTTGGAGTGGGTAAATCATAGGTGGCATTTAAGTCAATGTCCTCATCATTCTCTGGCTGGTGTAGAAAAGGCTGCTTTAATTCTAGAGGAGCTGGGCTGCAAAAAATTAAAACAAGTGTGTGCTATAGAAAATCAGTCATTTTTCTTAACCTCCTTGGTGTTAACCCCAAGCATGACTCAGAATTCTATACAATTATAGCCAAGTTACACCTGGGGTGACGCGTAATGGTCCGCTTTATAATATTAAGCCTGAATAACTCTTGGGACAGTGTTTTCCTGCAATTTAGAAGAAGAAGAAAACATGCTGCAAAAAAAAATAAAATAATAATAATAATAATTTAATGCTTTCTACCACTTTATGGTAACTCTAATGTCATTTTCATAGGTGAGGAAGACTCTCCAACAAAAAACACAATGGCAAACAAAAAGCCGTAAAGGCAGTTTTAGAACAAACTGAAATGCCATAATTGAGCGATAGTGATGACAATGTGAATTGATCAACAGACGTTGACATTGAATATGAAACTAATGCATGATATGGGCACTGTAGGAGCGAATATGCCTGATGAATTTGGTGATGTGAAGCTTCACCGTTGTGTGACAGTTGCTGCGTGACAAAAAGGCAAAATAACTATAATCAAGTGAAAGGGCAAGAAAGATGTCAGCTCCCTAAAGCACTGTTCACAATGAGGCAACAGTCAATGCTTGTGCCAGGGGACATGTGGTAGTCACTAACCCATCTCATGTGTAATCAACCAAAAAAAAAAAAAAAAGTGCGCCCAGAAAACACACTCCTGCTGTCCTAACTGCAACATATCACATGAAGGATGTGTAGTATACCTGTATCAGTACAGCAGTGCACATTAGACGTACCTTTTCTACTCAATTTATGTTGACATTTTGGTATTTACATGTTTGTCACATATTTCTTGCATATTTCCTGGGGCAAACACAACGCCAAGGAGAAATGGGCTTTGTCAGTTTCTAGTAAATATTATAACCAGAGTAATGTAAAATCTATAATGATTCATTATCTTGTGGTTATGAGGAAACTTCATAAACAATACCTATGAATGAAATAAATACTATTTATTTTATTGTGTTTGTGCACTTAAGAGATTCTATACTTTTGAATTAGCAAGGTTGAGCATGTGGGGATGCAGGGCATATAATCTTCAAATCATACAACGTATTTTACTTTAAAAAGCATTTCCATCTAAGAAAGTTTTTTTTTCTTGTAAGAATGCTAATGTTTTATTACTGTTCAATATTTTATTTAAGGTTTGCATGTCTAGATGAAATGCAAGCATAGTATTTTTACATTTGGATTTTTTTATAATTTCACCATTATGATGCAGATGTGAAAAGCAGCTGGAGAAAGCGGATGAGAAAAAACAAACAAACAAAAAAAAATAACTGACTTGTTATGTTTAGCCTTACACAGCATTCGGGTATTACATCACATTCAACTCCCAAAATCCAATTTTGTTCTTTGCGAGTGTTTATGTCTACTTTATATGTAATGTTAAAGAAGCTCTTACCTGTTGTCCAAAAGCATCCATTAAATCAATTAATAATTGTGAAGAAATCTAACCCCTCTAAACACATGTACAGTATCACCCACATACAGTACAAATGAGATGTCTAAACACATCTAAAGTAGTGGTCATCATGCAGGGTGCGTGAGACTCGCAGTTACTAGTCAGTGTCATCTCTCTAGTAATTATCGGCTGTCTGGTTTAAAACTCTATATACTCATTATGTTGTGGTCATCGCTAGTATCACACCATCACACATCTACAAACATTTTAGTTTCAATCTAGTACCACATTATTACTTAATGGAATTTTAAATTACCCTATGAAAAAGAACACTAAAATACGGGATATGATACAATTAAAAACACGTGCAATTTTCTTAGTAAAAAGAAAAAAAAGAAAAACCAGAGACTAAATGTGAATTTAATGTTTTGATGTCTTGTGTGACGTTTCCTTAACCTACCTTTCAAAGACCAGCCGGCTAATTGCTTCATTGGTGCGGGATGGTGTACTGAGACTTTTCTGCAGAAATTCCACCTTTTTTTTCAGACTCTGAAATATATAAGAAGTACAGGCTTAAAACCTCAGCAACAGATAACACAATTCAAAAATGTAAAAAATATACATTGAGTAACTGAATTATTAAATATAGCTTCTGTCATATTAAAGTATATGTGTATTTAACCCAATTGTTTTATGTCTGTCCTTAATGCATCTGTCTGTTGAAACATACTAACATCTTTGCTGCATTTTTTAATTTTTTTTAAACCATGGGAGTACTTGACCAGCCATTCATCTAGTCTGAAATAAAATGGGCTGTTGATTTTTAGACAGCACTGCCTGAATTGATGCTAACTACGATGATTATAAATCTGAGCACAGTAGACCGTGTGTGCATTCAGCAGTTTTCGGAGTCTTTTGCTTCTTCCTTTAACTTTCTTCTTGCATGAACACATTAACGAGAGCTTTACACTAGAACACAGTTACAGATTTTTCAAAATGTTATTTTCCATATGGTACTTCTATAGTGGTAGTATGACTTAGACTATACAAACAATTATGATTTAAAGGATATTAATCTCTTACGAAGAACTCCTTAAAATTTTGGCCAGATGATTGACTTACAAACAGATAAAGTCGGACATCTCTGTCCTAAACAGAAGGAGATATCTTTGTGTGTTTCCTTTGTACTCCACACTGGTACATCCAGCTAGAAAAGCCGGATAGGTCCCTGTAAGATGACATTTTAGACACCTAAACAATCCAACACCAGAATATTTTTATTGCAAACAACAATAGTACACTTTAAAAGATGACTTTGTTTTTATTATTGTCAGAAAGGCCTCAACTACCGTGATTTGCTTATCTGAATTCCTTAGGTCATCCTGTGCGGCATCAAAGCTGCATTTTGCTTCTTTTAGTTCCACTACTGTTTTCTGAAGCTGTAAAAACACAGTGTAACTGGATGTGAATATACTTTTGTATTTTCGTAACTAAGAAATTACACATAACTTAGAGCTGACTAAAAAATATATATATAATACGAGTCTTTAAAGCATGACCCTATGTCAAAATAGATCAGGGACTATATTAATAAAATAACATTTAAACCACTTCTTACATATTAGCAGTATGCCAGAGTTAATTGGCATTCTTGACCAGACTTAAGTTTAGGTAGCTATTCACTACAAAACAAAAGCTGCTATAAAGTAAAGTTACAGTACGTGTAAGGTTGTTTTAGTTAATGCAATGTCTATAGCATTAAACTTCATTGTCTTCATCAAAAATGCACACCACACACCTATCATGAATTAATACATATAAATGTACATAATTAATATAAAAATTGTACCAGACTAATTCATGTTAAACCACAGAGCTATAATAGTAAACCTGCCTTGTTATTGGCAGAAAACAGTTCTTTCTTCATTTTTTCAATCATTTCATTTGACGTTTTATGGCTTGCCTTCAAGTTTTCATATTCTCTGTAGGAAAATAAATGACTTTTCATTACATGAGTGAAAAGAAAAGAATTAATTGCTTCTCAATATATGTAAACAAAATATTTTAGATAGCTATCTAAATTTAAGCATTATAAAACACCATACAGTGCTTAATATAAATTACGTATAGAAGAAGTACACTTGCTTCACAAACATTTTTATAATTAGAAAATTTTCAAAAAATGACATTAAATAAGGAAATGTTCTAAAGAAAAATGTGAAAAACTGTTGGTCTTGTTCTTTTAAAATGTCACGGACGTCATTTTATTTAAACTACTGTCCACGCATATAAGTAAAGAATTCCTAAATAGCACTATTACCTATTAGAAGGATACAGGGTATTTAAATATAATCAATGTTTATTTCTATTCAAAACTAAAAGTCTTCTTTGTTAATCCCCCAAGGGGAAAAATGCCTTTTCACATGACCTTTAAGAGTCTGAGCACTGGGCCAACCATTGTACCACACACCCCAGGAGCAATTTTCACACTAAACGATATTTTGTTGGGAAAAACTGGAGAGCCTTTCCTGAAAAGAAAACTCACTTTGACATTCATTGACAAAGCGTCTCTGAATTATAACATATCTGAAAGACTCATAACTGTTATTTGCTCAGAGCTTACTTCTTGAGGGAGATACAATAGATGGAGAGTTGCTCGACGGCAGACTGGCCCACACCCATATCTTTAACCATGGCTTCGACTTCTTTCCGTTGACCTTGTATCAGAAGATCAAGACTGTCAATGAAGAAGACAAAAAGTATTCCAACAATGAAAACGTTTTCTGAAAATGTAACTTTACCACATAGGTAGTATGGAAAATAAAAAGTTTTTATATTCATGTATTAGCATAAGTAGATATGAAAACTTTTAAGCATTAACCTTAGTGCAAGTGTTAATACAAGTCAGGTATACAGTGGAACTTCGGGTCACGAATGTCTCGGAACACGTACAAATTGGATTACGACCAAAAAGTTCGCCAAACTTTTGCATCTGTTCACGACCACACACTCGGGTGACGAACAAGCCACTTTTAACCTCGTTGTATTTAATGAAGACTTTTTTCTATTGGATTTTAACTTCCACTTCACTTCTGTTTACAGTGATCGGTTTGTAGCGTGCATTGTTACTTTTCATGGATAAATGGATGGATACATGGATAGATACTTTATTAATCCCAAGGGGAAATTCACAATTACGGATTTTTCAAAATGTTCATGTTTTTCCCTGACCTTAAAACTCATTTAAAAAAAAAAAAAAGTATTTACAGCGAGTGGTTCATAAGGCTATAGCGTGAATTCTCGCAATGTTACTTTTCTCTGTTCAAGGTTTTCACAGTGTTATTCAATGTTTTTACATTTAGTTTACTATTACGTTGTGCATTCTATGGTATAATTAACTATTTTTGTGCTTAAAAATCTTAAAAAAGAAATATATATTTACATACAGTTCATACGGTCTGGAACGGATTAATTGTATTTACATACAATCCTATGGGGGAAATTACTTCAGGTCACGACCAAATCGGGTTACGACCAGAGTTTTGGAACGAATTATGGTTGTGACCCGTTGTACCAAGCAAATAGCTAAATGAAGGCACAAGCCATATTTCTTTTTTAATTAAAGCTTAGCTGAAACCACCAATATCTTATCAACTTGAGGGACAGAGAAGGGTGGGGAATGATAGATAAAGAGCTCAAGAGCAAAAGAGGGGGAACACCTGCAAATTGAAAGCCGGCTAGAAAATAAGCAAAGCAAAAGGTGAAGACGAATAACAAAACACGAGGAGCATTGGTGGTTTCCAGAGGCCAGCTGCAGAAGGGAGTCAAAATAAACAGCGAATGGCCTGTCTTGAGTGAGGTCAGGATGATAAGAAATGATTATATAAACTGTGATTTTTGGCCTGTTCGGGGCTTTGCTCAGTTTGACTTAATTGGGTGGAGACCGTGTTATTGTTTATTGCAATAAACTAATTACTCTGTTTACCTCTCCTTCGACTCCTAGGGCCTTCCTTCAAGCTGAGAATCTTTGTCGTCCTTTACGCTTCCACAGTAGTTAGTAATTTTTCAATTTCAGACAAAAGAACTGTGATATTAGTCAACATAAGTAGGGCTTTTCTTTCGATCACATACAGAAAATGCAATATATTAGGTGCAAAAAAAAAGATACCTCTCAAAGGTTTTCAGCTTGCTTCTCAGTCGCTGCGACTCCTCCTTAGCCAACTTAGCATCACTTTGTTGCCTTTCAAGGTACTGCATTTGTTTCTTTAAAAAAAAAAAAATCAGAGGCAATATTAGTTAAACAAAATCTACAAATGAACATTTAAAAAATATTTTTTTAATTAAAACAATCTATAAAGAATGTAGATTACCATTTTAAATCCTACAAAGTGGGCAGCATAAAATATTAGTACTATTTCATGATAAGATGATGATTAATACTACCCATACTTTGGAGTTGTATATTAAATAATGTTTTAGAAATTGGAGTTTCATTAAAAGAAAAACACAAATTTATTTGCCGTTACTTCTGCTGCACAAAAATATATCTATTATATAAAAAAAGCTTGGGACGAGACGAGACCTGTTCAGGGAGACGAGACGTGACTTTATCAGAGATTTAACTACGCCTGGGGCCGGAAAAAGACAAAAGAGTAGATGACAAAGTACAACGTCGAAAAGAATTCAAAAACGATGGCATGATACACATGCAGAGCAGGTCAGAGATAATGGAAGTACTAAAATTTGAAAGTCTCAAAAAAAATGATAGTAAAGATCGCATTAGCACAAACAAACAGAAATTATTACTAGCGAAAAGAGATTGAATAGTGTTTGAGGATGTCTGGGGGAGAAGAGACAAGGCAGTGAGACAAAAGGACAGCTGCTGTACAGGCTTTTAAACGTTTGAAGCACCGCACGAGATGCAGATCATGGAGCACGGCAGCAGCAGCAAGCCAGCAGCTAATCGATCAAAGAGGAGGTAAAAAAACTATTTGTTTTCCATTGTATCACCGTTTAAGAGGAATGACTGCATCTCCTTAGGGTGCATTCAGCTCTCCTCTTCAAAACACCGCATAGCACAGGCGGAGGGGGCGAATCCCCCTAGTACTAATATAGTATACGTCCTGTTTACAACATACCAGCTAACTTTAATAGCAGGCATAATTTACTTTGCGTTTTAACGACAGAAACTTTCACTGATCCATCCAATCATTCATGTTGTCACCTGCTTATCCTGTTTAGAGTCACTGCACCCATGTCAGCTTTACTGAAGCAAGGATGGGACTAACCATGGACAGGGTAACAATTCATCACACGTTACACTAATGCACACCGGGCGACTTTAAAGTTACCAAAAACCTTACATGTGCACAACTCTGGGGAGTAGGAGTACCCAGATTCACAAAAAAAATGAAGAACTCAAAAGAACGTATAAAAACCAGCACTGAAAAATACTTTGCCCTTGCCTTACCCGAAGTGCAGAGCACAGCATATCCTTTTCATCCAGCTCCCTCTTCAGCGATTGCAAATTAATGTTACTAAGATGCACTGTCTCTCTAAGAGAGTCAGTAATCTTTTGACACTCCTTAATTTCTTTTTCTGAGGAGAAAAACAAACTAGTAAATAGGGCAAAATGTTGGCCTCTAAGTAAAAGTCTGTTTAATGTGATGTTACCTTCAAAGACCAACAGATAATGCAATTGAAACACAGAAGTTTTACACCGATCAAAGAAAAGATGTTAAAAGTATTCTTAGTATCTTTCAAACCCCCAAAGAAATATCTAATCTAATTCATTTCAGACTTTCATTCATTATACTCCTGCATTTTCAAACAAAGGAAATGTTTTTATTTTAAAAATAATTTTTTTTAATTCACAAATTGTTTGCACAACAGGAAAAAATAAACCAGACTACTACCAACCTGTCATAAACATCATGATTAAATATGATTAAACAGAAGTGTCAAATCTGTTACAATTATCATTTAAACATATTTTGAAATGTACTATATTTTTGCCTGTGACCCTGTGTTAGGATATAGCGGGTCGGTCAATGACTGACTGACTGACTATATTTTTGATCCTGTAAAACAAAAAGGGGGTGAGCTGCATTGAGACACCAATAAGACAGCGAGCCACATCTTTTGTAAAGAGAAATATACAACAGTAGAGAAATTGGGCACATTTGCCATCATTGACCTTGTGTAAGACGCGCACCCTAATTTTTACAAAGAAAATCGCGAAAAACGTTTTGCCCTGTGTACGATGAGCGTTGTGATTGTATAGGAAGCGTTTAGGGCACGTTTTCCGTGAAATGCCCTTCTGTTTTTGTTGCATGACGAAAGTTTTTCTTTCTTCCGTCGCCAATCTCGAACACATGACTCTGGAACACTGTATTTGTGACCTACTGCCCGATTTTCTATCTTCTCTGCTTCCAAAATCACTTTTAGTTTCTCTCCCGCAGTGAAGGAGCGTAAATGCTTGCTACTATCCATGCTGAATGACGACGCCAAACTGATTCAAAAACAAGAGCGTGAGCGAGCGAGTGCGAGAGAGAGAGAGAGAGAGAGCGCGAGAGCGAGCGTAAGCAGAAGTAGTAAACATTACTGGTAAACATTTCCTCATATATGACTCGCACCTGATTTTCTAATGCTAATTTTCGGGAAAAAATGTGCACGTGGTACCAATGTAAATACGGTAAGTTAAATATCTTTCAAATACACCATAGTCAAAATGGCTGCAACAATATCCATAAAGTTGAGTGAAGTCTATCAATAGAAATGACGAGTTAGGCCTGGTACAAATGTATAGTCGAGCCATTTAGTGACAAGGACAGGCCAAAAATGTTTGTTTTAAAATTACACACCAGATAAATACTCTTACTGTATATTTTGTGATCATTTGGGTGACAATGAATATGTACAATACACAACTTGTGCTTGTGAAGGATGCATAATGAGAAGAATCAGATAACTGCATGCAAACCATTATGACACAAAGTAAACATTGCAACACACTTCATATGTTCAAATTTAGAAACTATACCTCGATCATTCAAAACATTAACACTACTACCTAGTGAAGCGAATAACATGGATTATCTTGGTACAATGGCACTTGACGAAGGGTGGGATGTATTAGGCAGCAAGTGAATGGTCACTTCTTGAAGGCGATGTGCTGGAAACAGGAACATGGGAAAATGTAAGGATCTGAGCAGGTTTGACAAAGGCCAAATAGTGATGGCTCATTGACACTGGGTCAGAGAATCTACAAAATGGCAGGTCTTAATGGGATGTTCCCACTATACAGTGATTAGAACCTAGTACCAAAAAAGGCAGGACAACTGGTGAAACAAAAACATGGTCATGGGCACCTAAGGCTCGATGATGTACATGGTGAGCGAATGCTAGCCCATCTGGTTCAGTCTCAGAGAAGAGCTACTGCAGCACAAATTGCTGAAAAAACTTAATGCTTGCCATAAATGAAAGGTGTCAGAACACACAGTGTGGATGTCTGGGTGTGTCATTTCCCTGGGGTAGTGATGGCAGAAGGATGCACTATGGGAAGAAGGCGCACCGGCAGAGGCAGTGTGATGCTCTGGGCAATGATCTGCTGGGAAACTTTGGGTCCTTTCATTCATGCAGATGTCACTTTGACACATCAAGCCTAGCTAAAAATTGTTGCAGACCATGTACACTATTTCATGGCTAAGACCCTGTGAGCAAGTGGCATTTTTCAGCAAAGTAATGTGTCCTGCCACACTGTAAAACATATTCAGGAATGGCTTAAGGAACATGGCAAACAGTTGAAGGTGTTGGCTTGCCCTTCAAATTGCCCAGTTTTAATTAAATCTAGCATCTGTAAGAGATGCTGGAAAAAAAAAACAAGTCCGATCCATGGAGGCCCATCCTTGCAACTTACAGGACTTAAAGGATCTGCTAACTTCTTGGTGCCAGACACCATAGGACAAGTTCAGGGGTTTTGTGAAGTCAATGACTCGATGGGTCAGAGATGGTTTGGTGGAATGAGGGACAACTACACAATATTTGGCAGGTGGTTTTACTGTAGTGGCTAATCAGTGTATATAAATCAAGACATACTCTTGCACCCATACCACACATGTGAGAAAAAAAAAAGTTAATTGCATTGAATCTTAAATTAAAATCAAACCGTTGTCAAGTAAAATACAAAATAAAAGCATCAGTCAGGTTAGCAAATAAAAAATTTTTGTCTAAAATAATTTGGAGACATCTCTGTTTTTTCTTAGCTATAAATTATTTCCATTGCATAATTATGGTTTTCAGATTTATGACTACAGATAGTACTAGAGTGTTGTACCGTGTTAGCCATTATGAATGTAGTGAAAAGTCAAGCAAAATGACACCTTTTATTGGCTAACTAGAAATATTACAATATGCAAGCTTGACTCAAAGTCATTTTGCTTGACTTTTCACCGACTACAGATAGAAAAGACATTATTATTCTTTATACAAAAATCAGATTTTAAAATGTTGCACTTTAAATAATCTAAAGTTATTACAATCACTGTTATGGCAATAAGTCATATTGCATTAATGAAAATTCAATTAACAAGTAATCTACATTAAAATACAAAACTGTTTTGTCTCCTTTTCCTAACTGTCATCTTCTGCATGGTACATACATATTTAAGATGCTCTAGTCTGTGACTACACCTCAGCAGATAATAACCCACTATAAAACACTATGAATATATTTGGTAATTTCCATCTTCTCATGTCTTGCATTTTCAAAGGGACAATATTTTTAGCAAATATCACATACATGACCCACCATTTGGATTAATACTGAATTAAATAAATAAATAAATAATAACAATAATAATAATAAAATATGCAGTGGACAGCCTGAGCATGATATATACCAAAAATAAATTCCATAGCATAGAACCTTTAAAAAAAATCAACATGAATTACAGTATATTCACATTTGTTTCCAGTAAAGAGAGTAGTTTCTTGTCAAATGCTGTGGAGGGCAGTATAGAGCTTTAGAAAAAGTAATGTGTTCTGGGCGTTAAGGCTCTTAAGAGCTGATTACAGACTAAAATGTTCTGCTTACACAAATACAAGGTCATAAAAAACATTAATTTATATCTCCTATCCTTTTTACTATATAATGTATTATTGAAAGCTATACAGTACATTTTAAATGTATTGGCTAGTGAAGGAAACAACAAATCAGTACAAGTTTAATCCAGCTCCATGGTATTACATGTCTTTATGACCACCCGAGACATTATAGAATTCCCATGTAATAAAACTCCGAATGTCGAACTTTGAAACGGCAGCATCCATTTCTAGTCATCCTAATATCTCTACAGTAAACAATTTAAAGCCATAATGTAAAATCGACAGATAGACAAACAACATCTTTAATGTTACTTCTTACCTTTCGAGCTGAGCAGAACTTTGACATTATCCACTTCATTCTAAAAATTCATTGAATTATTTTTAGTGGAGGTAGAAAAAATTCTAAAATTCACCACTTCTAAGAATTGCAAATCAGTATCTATATTTTATATTCTGAGAAGTGACATAATCACATGTTCAAGATAAAACCTGAGTTTGGAAACAAAGAAGATTTCTCAGCTTCCTAGATTGTTGATAGCGATTATGTTATATTGCTTGTGACTATCAACTAATAAATAAAACAACAAATCTATTAAATACAGTACCCTCTCCAGATTCCTTGAACTCAAACTCCATGTAATGTTATATGTATACTACATTTTAGCAAACTTTAAACATATTTTATAAAAACTGTATTCACATTAATCATTTTGTCATTTGATTAACAATAATATTTATAATTTTAAATTAAAGACTAGTCTGCACAAATCAAATTTATATCAAACATATAAGAAAACCAGTACCACTGAGCAGTCTGCAACAAAAGATTACATAACATCAGCATTGAGCACAGACACCTCTTCAGGAGGAACTTAAATAAATCAGCCTGAATTAGTAACTTTTCCCCCCTGTTTCATTCTCTACATTTCCTCACTTGATTTCCCTTCTACCTGATCTTTAACTTACTTTCATTTTCCTTTGTAACATGCTTTTTAAAATGGCCACAATGCTACGATTTACCTGTAAAAGTTAAAGTATTTGGTATCTATAAAACTCTTATGCTTATTATAAATTCTGCTCTGATATTTGCTTTAAATGCTTGGTATAGTTTATCATTTTTTCTGGGACATGTACCAGTTTTAAAAAAATAAAATCATTTCATTCAGAAGAGCCAGCATGAAGAGATAGATACAATAATCCATTAGCTCTACCAAAGCAGTTTGAGGTATAATTTTCCACCCTCTTACGTTATTGTGACATGATTTCTCTTTTGATTTTCAGTATCCATTATTTAATATCAATTACATGGAAACAAATAAAGTAATTTATCATACCAGGTAAATGGTGACGAGGCAATTCCTGAGTCAATATTTTTAACACTCTTCCACAAACAGGTAAATCAGAAACAGACAAAGTAATTTCTACCACACCTTTAAACTTTCTGCGTCCAGGGGTGTGCCTTCCTCTATGCCCACATCAAAGAATAGTCGGTTTATTATGTGTTTAGTGCTAACCTGTGGAAAATACAAAGATTAAAGATAAACATCTTGGATAAGAACAAAAAGTTTATTATTGTCCAAGCAGTGATTCTTGCTTAAAAAACACACACACACATATATACATATATATATACACATATACACACATATATACAGTATATATACATATATACACACATATACACATATATATATACATACATATACACACACATATACATACATACATACATACATACATACATATACACACACATATACATACATACATACATATACACACACATATACATACACATAAGATTATGAATTAGTCAGACATTGAGGAAAACTGATGACGCTTGCCTGCTTTCTACACTGAGGGCATGTCTTGGAAGGAGCAGTCTGAAACCACTGAAGAAGGCTAAAGACGAGAATTTGTAGACAGAAAATAAGAAAGGTTCATTAAATATTAGAACACAAACACTGTGATTACAACAAAATATATGCTACCGGTAAACAGCATACTACTAACACATATGGAGTAACTTAACAACTAGACTTCAACAGTCAAACCTCCACCTTACGTTTTAGGGCTCTCAGAACGCAGACGCACACGCATCATGGCTGACACGCGTTCCCAGTGTTCATTTGACTTGTCCTCTGAGCAGGTCCTCAGAAATTAACGCAACTCGTACGCGACTTGCAATACCAGCAAAAAGTCGGGGGGTGCAGTGTGCTAAAAGTCAGAATATGACGTCAGAGTCTCTGTTTACTATCTACATGTGACAGAAAGCCGCTATGTGGATCCTACGGGATTGATGTGCACGATGCGATGTTTGATGAATGGTTCGATGTGGTGAAGCAAAATGCCGACATACAGATGTATTCGAGGTGCTTTTATATTCAAGCGTCGCATATTGCCGATTGTAATGACACGATACATTTTAAAAGTCTCACATACCATCTTTTGTGCCATCTTTTTTTTTTTTTTTTTTTTTTTTGCAACTTTACAACAGCAACATAATGTACAACGATATATTTGAGCCACTGAGAAAAAAATTAAGGACATGGTGAAATCGTGTATTTTGTGATTAAAGTGGAAATTTCAGCTTTAATCTCGAAATGTCCACTTTAACCTCGTAGTTTACTTTATCATTAAAGCAGAACATTGTAAACGTCATCCCAGTTTTAAATCGCTACGGCAAGCAGCAATAGATCACCACACAGAACACATGAAATGTATGATATTCCAACTCTCTGCAAATTTAGAATCTTTAGATTTATACTTGATATTACTTTCATGATGAAATGAATTAAAGCATGTATGTTACATTTTACAGATAAATCATTAATTTTGTTTAAATAATGAATACTGTTAATAATTACACACACGGGGGTGACATGGTGGCGGAGTGGTAGCACTGCTGTCTCGCAGGGAGTCACGTCGCTGGTATTCCCTGCTTGGATTCCACACTGTGCTCCGGTTTCCTTCCAAAGATATGCAGATTTGGTGCCGCTAAAATGACTCCAGTGTGTGTGAGTGCTTGTATGCCCCTTGTGATGAGCGGATGCCCCATCCAGGGATTGTTTCGGTCTCGTGCCCAATGCTTGCTGGAATGGACACATCCCTGGATTGATGGATTTAATCATTATTATTGCGGGTAAGGTGTCATCAGAATTTAATGGGTGTTCCAGACAATTCACAACACCGCAAAGCCGAACCTGTTATCACCGTGATAATATCTCGCACTGCCACCTGCTGGATTCCTCCAGATTTATGTAAAGTACGCGCGCAAGTATAAACAGTAAAACACTTGCGTAGCAGGAGCGTCCGCTGCAGCATGTGTCACATGAAGTATAAACCCGGCCTTAAACGGACTTCTCGTATTAGAAATACTTAGAATGCCATTTGTGCATGCGAGTCCATCTGAACAGGAGGTAGCAGACTGTAAGACCAACATTTTGGACCACTGTCATTTCATTACAGAAGCACCTGAAGGTTAATGTATACTGCATTTTGTATTTGCTTGAGTGTTTTGGGTCACTGTTTCGTTGCTGAAGCTGAACCTTAAGTAGATTTTGTTTTATAACAAATGGCAAGTCGTCTAGGACTTCAGGCATAAATGCACCCCCAATCAGTAAAGCTTCAGCCACTAGGTTCTTTTGGTCAACGCCAAATAAACCATCCAGCATTATAACCAAAAAGCTCCACTTTTGTCCAATACATTCAGAGCAAATGTTCTCTTTTTCACCTAGGTGTTTGCAGTTTGCCAGATGTCATTCATCTATAAATGTTTTTGAGACAAAAGTCTTCCTTTTTTGACCTCACATGTATGACAAAGTTGTGTTGTCTTTTTTATATGGATGACTCGTGCACTTTGACAAAAGCAAGAGCGGCCTTACAAACCCTTCATTTTATCCTGGGGATCTTGAAGACTTTCCTAATATAATTCGGTCAAATCCTAGGATGAATTTGGTGGGTCCACCAGGTCGGATAGATTATGAAAGGCCTGCAATTTTCTCCATTTGCAGGTACGTTTTAGGACAGTGGAATGAATTACTACACATTGCATGGAAATGGCTTTAAAAACCCTCCCTGTATTCGTAAGTATCAACACTCTTTCTTGGGCCACAGAGGTTTGTTTAAAGCTTGGCATGAAGTATTTACATATCTCAAATGGTCGTACCAAACTACACCGCTTCTTTCTGACCTTTATGTACTGTATGTCAGGGCCCTTCAAGGAAGTCTTACTCATTTGCACTGGTTTGATGTCCCTGTTTCTAATCTTAAAAATGTTAGGTTGGTGTGTAATAATTTTTCCACACTGTTTAATTTGTTGATTTAAATTGTACAAAGAAGTACAAAATATTTTTCAATACTACTTTTTAAAATTAGATCAACTTTATCTACTAATGTTGTTGAAACAACAATCCATCCATTATCCAACCAGCTATATCCTAACATAGGGTCACAGGGGTCTGCTGGACCCAATCCCAGCCAATACAGGGTGCAAGGCATGAATCAAATATACTTATGTACAAAAAATACATTTATATAACACCAAAAATGTAAAAAAGAAAAACCTTTTTGTGTGGTATATTTACTTTTTCAAACTACTGTATATTCAAATAATATTTAAATATAAAACATCCTAATCTCAATTAATGTCTCATAACATCAGGGCACAAGGACTCATCTCAAATTATTTTATTGTGGAGGCCGCCAAATACTTGAATTTATAACATAGAGTAACTTTGTGAAATTTGCCTAATGCCATTAAGGGTGGCAGATCCTATTGTGAAAGCATTGAATGCAAGGAATATACCAGCCCTAATATTTCTCAGTATTTCCAAACTAAGAATAAGATTCAAATATGATGAGTTGTGCTATGGGTTTCCCCTATGGAGTGTAATATGTTTAAATAAAAAAAAAAAAAAATAGATTAATAGTAAAATTTTGTAAATCTATATCCCAATACTTTATATTGTAAAATATAAATGAATACATTGCATTTTTAGCTCGGGTATTGTGATAACATGATATAGGATATCATGGGGTTATTGTGATAACATGATATAGGATATCATGGGGTTGTAAGCAATTTTATCCACTACCATGCAAGACCGTAAAGTTCAGCTAATGATGCACATCGGCTCACATACAACACATGCACAGGTAAAGAACTTTGTCATCAATCAACCTTGAAGATGTGCTTGTTATTTAAAACCAAAATCTGAAAATTCTAATTTTCACTTAACCAGATAACATAAAAACATCTTAACTATAAAGTACTTCCATCCTAAAAAGTCTAAGTGCATTCATTATCCATAAGCCTGCCACTGTGGAAGAATTTTAATGCTTAATATCAGACTGATTAAACAGCTAATTATGGCCACAATAAACAAAGGATATACAGTGTAGTTGTGTGTAGTTACTAAAAACGGAGATGCATCATGCTAAGGACACCATAGTTATAAAAAATATTACAATCGTGTGCACATACTGTATGTTGGGAGATGAAGAAATAAATAAGGCTGTATATTGTAATTTGGCAATAGGGATATGCTAATATGTTAATTTCAGCATGAACCTTAAGGAAGACAGGTTACAATTAACTTACCACTCATAATGAAAGGTGTGCCCACAGTGTATAGCTGAAACATCTTTTGAATGATCAAAGAAATCGGAGCAGATGATGCAATAAGCTCGAATAGGCATTTTTCATGCAGAATCTGAGAGAAAAAGAAACAAGCGGTTTATCTCACCCACTTCACAATTAAAACATCAATGTATACTAAACACTTAGTTTTATAAGGTTTTCCATCAATGCCCTCCTCTCAAATATAAAGTGAGGCATTTACCAAATCGATCAAATGCTCTCCTTTTTTGCCTTGAATTATATTGCTATGAAATCCTAAAGGCATCGAAATATCCATCCATCCATTATCCACACCAAGCACACACTAGGGACAATTTAGAATCGCCACTGCACCTAACCTGCATGTCTTTGGACTGCGGTAGGAAACCCGAGTACCCAGAGGAAACCCACGCAGACAAGGGGAGAACATGCAAACTCCACGCAGGGAGGACCCGGGAAGCGAACCCGGGTCTCCTAACTGCGAGGCAGCAGCGCTACCCACTGCACCACCGTGCCGCCCACATTGAATTATCACACCACAAAATTTCAAGTTTTGATTTCATTTGTGATTTTTCTCTTAAAAAGGATACTTTAACTTTCAGCCTTTTGATATGCTCCTGGCAAGCAGGATTAAAGAAAGCAGCATAAGCATTGACCATCACACGGGGTGATCAATTTCGATAGTTCAGAGGTTAAATCTTAACTGGGTAACACATTTCAAAACCAATTCTTTACATAGCTGAACATTTTCATTAGCTCATTTAACACCGAGCATTTCATGAAAACCACAAGCCAACAGCAATACAATTCAGCACCATGCTTTTAAATAAGACCTGCTGGTGTGTATATCGAGAACTTGCTCAGAATCAGACAGCAGCTCAGATGCTGGTGGTCAAACTGTTTGTCTTGTGGATGCCAGACAAACGTTTTGGCCATTAGACCACACCATAGTAAATGAAAATGTCATCCTTTAAATGTACTCCACAACCCACTACACTGTACTCGTACAATTCAGACATACTGTAAACAGGGTAAGCATGACCCTGTTGCCTGAAACTATGTGCTCTTGTAAGTATCTGTCAAATAAGGTATACAATAAGCTATTAAAAAAATCTAACACTAAAGGTTAGTTGGAAAGACTCAACTATCAAAAAGGTTTTAGGCAGAATTACCATTTTTATATTATTTTATCTCTGCGGTAGGCTGGCTCCCTGCCTGGGGTTTGTTTCCTGCCTTGCACCCTGTGTTGGCTGGGATTGGCTCCAACAGACCCCCGTGGCCCTGTAGCTAGGATACAGTGGGTTGGATAATGGATGGATGGATATTATTTTATCTGAATTTTAAAAGCAACTAGCTGCCCCCTGCGGCTTCGCCTGAGTAGAAGTAGTCCAGACCTTTGTTGTCTGTAAGAACATTTTGAACTTTCACAAAGCAGCATTGATTATGTGCTCCAAATACATACATTTGGTAACTGGCATTATTGAAAATTATACACATACTCCTCTGTTGCCTGCTCTACTGTTTTATCAAATCCAATGTGAAGTTGATATAAAATATATATATTATATATATATATATATATAAATAAAAGTATATAATTTTTTTTATCTAGGAGAGTAATTCTTTTTCCCCTCTTCAGAAAGTATTTTGCAAAAGTACTCCATGGAAAGACATGAAGAGCAAGGGGAAAAACATTGTAAACAGAGAGAGGAGGAGAAAGCTGTGCTTCCTTTCATCTTCCCTAAAACCAAGAAATAAGAGTTAATTACTTCACAAATCCTACACATAACCCTCACAGACAAACTCGAAAGCAAGTCTGGCACATCGTGACCAGATTACTGAATGCTGGCCTGCCATGCCTGCTGTAGACTAAGCAGGAGTGTTACAGACACTCAAAACCTCAAAGACAGAAAGGGAGGAAAAAAACATCTACATTTGGAAAGACCTTGTGGTGTGTGTGTTTTTTTTAACTATTGTGTGTCTTTCTATATAATTATTTGTATTTAACACATTGCTTTAGCAATATAAAGATGCATCACATTTGTAAACGGTGCTTTCAGTTATGAAATGATAGCACAACATTTCTGCATTTTCCAGAAACATCAGCTTTCTCACCCAACTTCATTAAAATTTTGCATAGATTAGACAATTAAAACTTTATTTGTCCCAGGAGGAAATTTAGTGTTTTACATATAGATTGTGACTTTTAACTGCCTCTGTGAGGCATTATATGTGGGTACTGCTGTTGGTATACAGGAGGCCTAAGAGTGTTTGTTGACACACTTCTCCTGAATAGTTTGGAGGCTGAAAGTCTTCAGTGTTACTGTATAAGAGAGAGGATGTACCACATTGTTCATGATCTTCATTCTTTCTTCCTGTACTACCTCAAGAGGATCCAGAGTGCATCCCATAACTGAACCTGCCGTTTTAAGAAGTTTGTTGACTCTCTTGAAGTGATACTACCCGCCTGGTACACCACAGCACAGAAAAATCACACTGGCCAGAATATGTGAAGGATGTCGTTATCCACACAAAGAGAACACATTTTAAAAGAAACAAATATCCTACTCTGCCTATTCTTATATAGTTCCTCTGTATTATAAGACCAATCCAACTAGTCTTTGGGGTATAGCCTCATAGTATTTATAGGAGCTCGCCACCTCCACACATAGAGGTCCTTTAGTGAGGCAGAAGTCAATAATCAGTTCCTTGGTTTTGCAGATCTTCAGTTGCAGACAATTCTTTCTGCACCAAGAAACAAAAGTCTCCACACGACTTTTACATTCTAATCCCCCTTACCAAGACAAACCATTAGTGCAACGTCATCTGAGAATCTCTGCAAGTACCCATGACCTGGAGTTATATTTAGAGTCGGGATAAACAAAGAGAAGAGAAAAGGAGACAGGACGGTTTCCTGTGTTGCTCACATCCACATCACAGACACAGTTGTTGAGCCTCACAATCTGCAATCTGCCCAATGGATAGCTCATTATCCAGGACATAATAGGCTAATCACATGTATAGCTCTGAGCTGACCCCCTTAATGGGGATGGCTGGATGGTAATGAAGGCACTGGAGAACTCAAAAACATAATCCTGATAGTATGTCCACTCGGGAATAAGCCTTGTGGAGTAGACACACAATTGCATCCTTCACTAAAATCTTTGTCCAATAGGCAAACTGTAGTGGGTCCAGGTGGTCTACCACAAGAGAACTGATATAGTCCAGGAACAGCCTCTTAAAGGTCTTTATGATGTGAGATGCAAGTCTGTAGTCATTAGATGAAGAGGAGCCTGCCTTCTTTGGAACTGGAACAATGCAAGATGCTTTCCACAGCAGTGGCACCTTCTGGAGCCTTAGGGAGAGACTAAGTAGGGGACAGGGGACACCACAAAGTCGGTCAACACAGGCCTTAAGAACTTGAGGACTGACTCCATCTGGTCCCGTGGCTTCCTCACTTGATCTTCAGCTCTGGAGAGCCCATACTGATGGTTAGAGGGGGACTTGTCACTGGCCACTCCAGTTGAAGTTGTAGGAGTTGTTCATATAGTAAGGATGGTGTGCGGGGACTGGTCATTGGACGACGATGGCAGTGGGAGGGAAAATATATTAAAAGCACCAGAGTCCTGGATTGACTGAATTCAGTAATTATGCTCAGTTCATTCAAGACATCTTTTGGTATTCTGAGCGAGTTTGTTTCCTATTTTAGCTTTGTAAGCTTCCTCCACTCAGCTAATTCGAATTGTTGTAGCTCATACTAGCTGATTGTGGACATTTCAACTGTCAGGCTGATTGACAGCTGGCAATTTTGATAATTACAAGTAATAAGCATATATTGCTATGAAGATTAAGCTAAAAAAAAAAAAAAATAAAAACAGAAGGACATGCATCTTACAAAAACACATGGGAAAGTAATAAAGTGGGAATAACTAATCAGACTGCAAAATCCGCAGTGGGAAAATGTTGTAACCAGTTAACCAAGACATGTCAAAAGTCTAGCCCAGGAAACATTATAGGAAAAAAGTGTTGATTTTTATTTACCACTGTGATAAATCCACCTTAATAAAAGGTGAAGTGCCTGTGTGTGTCCATCAGGTTGCTATGTAATGTTGTGATTTGTAAAAGAAGTGCTAATGTTTGTGATGTGCCATCAGTTGGAATGAAAAATGCATTGCATTTTATTACTACATGAATTACAAAAATACTCTCGAATAGATAGTACACTGCAAACGTTACCATGGAATATGCCGAGGTCTACGCTGATTACTTAAATAGAAAAGTAAGAGAATTAAGTAAAACTTTTGACTCATAATAATATTATTCCAGTGCACAAAGAGTTACTCCTGTTTTCAGGTGAGCTGCATTAGTATAAGGAATAACCTTCTTTTAATTAATGGAAATTACTTTACTTTAGGACAACATAATACTCTCAAAATCTAAACAGCTAAAATACCACTATCCACACATATTAAAATGTAAAACTATACTTTATACAACTTAAAAAAAATGTTAAGATTGTGTGACTGTAAACTACAGAAATTAATCCAGTTTACATGATCAAGTATTGAGCCAAGCAGAAAATTCAAATTTAAATTCATTTATAGGACTGCACTGGGCAGCTGATCCCAGCAGCACTGGACAGAAGGCAGGAGATAAACTCTTATGGGGAATCAGAATAAATACGGACATTTATTTTTATTTAGATAGCTGATTTTTTTTTTCTTTACTAATCACACCAGTAAATGAGTGCATATCATTTATGGTTGCAGTACTGAATGGTGATGTGGCACACAGATGGTGAAGTCCTAAAGATCTGCAGTCCAGTGCATAACCCACTAAGCCACACTGCCTTCTGATTATTCATAGTTGCATTTATGCATTACTCAAATGTATGGAAGGTGATCACAGATAAAATGCTATTAAAGGAATATGTAAACTCCCAAAAAAAAGGTACTTGTGTTCTAAATGGATGGCAGTGAAACCTCCCCCATGGAGCCCAACACTAGAATGGGTAGGGGGAAACCTTATGCAACCTCCCCTCTTCAATTTGGTGCAATCCGTCAAAATAATTGTACTTATGTATTTATATAATATTCCAATTTCTGTAAATTTCACTATATTTTTTTATCCCAATAAATATGTTATGAATTCTTCAAAACAGTTCTGTTTTCCTTTGTCATGCTGTCTCAAACCACCTACACCTGAACACCAGCAAATCCAAAGAGCTGGTGGTGGATTTTAGGAGGCCCAGGCCCCTCACGGACCCCGTGATTATCAGAGGTGACTATGTGCAGAGGGTGCAGACCTATAAATACCTGGGAATGCAACTGGATGATAAACTGGACTGCCAATGGACTGCTCTGTGCAAGAGGACAGAGCCGACTATACTTCCTAAGAAGGCTGGCATCTTTCAACATCTGCAATAAGATGCTGCAGATATTCTATCAAACGGTTGTGGCGAGCGCCCTCTTCTACGCGGTGGTGTGCTGGGGAGGCAGCATAAAGAAGAGGGACGCCTCACACCTGGACAAACTGGTGAGGAAGGCAGGCTCTATTGTAGGCATGGAGCTGGACAGTCTGACATCCGTGGCAGAGCGACGGGAGGTGAGCAGGCTCCTGTCAATCATGGAGAATCCACTGAACAGAGGGTAGCGCTGTATGCATCTTTAACGTTTGCATACAGTAAGTCAATAGTCCTATTTCCCCGGGTGTTACAATCCACATACTGGGAGAAGGCAGGTAATGTTTTGTCCAGAGTCACATGGTTAAAGTCTCCAGCGATTAGCACAAGCGCCTCAGGGTGCTGCTTTTGCAGTTTAGCAACAACTGAGTGGATGATGTCACTCGGTATCTCCACATCCGCCCGAGGAGGGATGTAAACAGTGACACTGACAGACTGAGGAGATCGTTCCTCCCCCACACTATGCCACTCTGCAATTCCACTCGGGGGGGGGGGGGGGGGGGGGTAGGGGGTGGGGTAAATGAACGGTAACAGTATACAATGTTATTGACTCTCCACCTTGCACTTTTTTTTTAATCACTCTTTAATTAATATTGTTTTTATAACAAAGATAGATTAATAAAGTATCTATCTATCTATCTATCTATCTATCTATCTATCTATGTTTAGTACACAAGTACCAAAAAAAAAAAAAAAAAAAGAAGAAAAGTAAATTGTTTGTGTAAGATGAGAAACATTTATTTAAAATGACAGTAGTGTCACACGATTATCTGATCATCTTGTGTGAGGTTACCCATTCAGCCTATTTTAACTTTAAATCCCATTTGGTATTTGAGAAGTGACTCCGATGCTTTTCTTCTGGATAATGCATAGATGAGAAGATGAAGGTGCCTAAAATATTTACACTTTGTAAATGTCTGCATGTGTGCCCTGTGCTAAGAGGCACATCTCATATTTGATTGTTTCATGGCCTACTCTTAACTCTTCTAGTTGCTAGTGTACTTAGTAGTGGAAAGGCTAGGTAGAGTAGGCTCAGAAACATAACTATTATGCAAGGCAATGAAAAAGTAAAAAAAATGGATATGTAAGACGAGGTAGAACATGAGAATAGGATTCAGTGTTCAGTGTTACAGGTTAAGGGAAACTGGAAGGACGGTAGTTTGAAGAATAAGCAAATCAATATCACCTTATTTGCTCTTTGACAATGATTATTATTGAAATATGTATCTATTACAAAATAATAAGGTTTTATGCAATGGAGTATTGAGATGTCAAGCAAAATGACACACTTGTTATGGTTCCCCGCCCTTAATTGCTTATTTTAAATCTTAAACAACTGCATTAACTGTTTTAATGGCTCCTTATTAGCAGTAAGATGTAAATGACAACACGGCCAGAAGTTCCCCATCTAGCTTGTTTCCATTTATATCTTTGCGTGTTCATCATGCACTGTTTGGTGTTTGATTTAATAAAACATTTAATAGAAAATGTAACAGACTGAAATGATCCTTTTTAGGTTTCAAATAATTTGGATGAGATCTTTGATAAGGAAAAAAAAAATCTACGATACAAGAACCTTACACTGCAGACCTATAAATATCTGGGAGTGCAGCTGGATGATAAATTAGACTGGACTGCCAATACTGATGCGCTGTGCAAGAAAGGACAGAGCCGGTTATACTTCCTTAGAAGGCTGGCTTCCTTCAACATCTGCAATAAGATGCTGCAGATGTTCTATCAGACAGTTGTGGCGAGCGCCCTCTTCTACGCGGTGGTGTGCTGGGGAGGCAGCATTAAGAGGAAAGACGCCTCACGCCTGGACAAACTGGTGAGGAAGGCAGGCTCTATTGTTGGCATGGAGCTGGACAGTTTAACATCTGTGGCAGAGCGAAGGGCGCTCAGCAGGCTCCTATCAATTATGGAGAATCCACTGCATCCACTAAATAATGTCATCTCCAGACAGAAGAGCAGCTTCAGTGACAGACTGCTGTCACTGTCCTGCTCCACAAACAGATTGAGGAGATCGTTCCTCCCCCAAACTATGCGACTCTTTAATTCCACCAGGGGGGGTAAACGTTAATATTTAACATTATACATAGTTATTGTCTGTTTTTTTCACCTGTATTATTATCATTCTTTAATTTAATATTATTTATTGTATCAGTATGCTGCTGCTGAAGAATGTGAATTTCCCATTGGGATTAATAAAGTATCTATCTATCTATCTATCATTGCAGACTAACAAGCCATAAAACTAAATCAGGTCTGAGATTGCCAAGGATTGGCTTCTAATTAAGCAATTGGGTTGGAATGAAAACCTGCAGCCACTACGGCTCTCCAGGACGGTCATTGGCCACCCCTGTTCTAGTTTGCCAATAAAAGGTGTAATTTTGCTTGACTTCTTACTACATTCATAATGGGTAACACAGTACAACACCCTAGTACTGCAATGGAGTTAGAAATACATCAGGTAAACCGATTTCTGATTTCTATTAAAGTAAGATGAAGTATTCAGTATGTGAATAGGCGGAGTGGTGGCTCTGAGGCTAGGGATCTGTGCCAACAATCAGAAGGTTGCTGGTTCGAATCCCGTAAATGCCAGAAGTGATTCCAATCTGTTGGGCCCTTGAGCAACCTGAAATTGCTATATCCTGAGTATGACATTAATCTGCATCCAGTCCTACAAGCAGATCCTCCAACTTGTGGGAAAAACCTGGGGGTTGGTGGCAGGATTGGCATTCCACCCACCATAAAAAAAACCTGACACTGTTCCATTCAAACTAATGGGGTGCTGAAGTGTCACCAGCTGCACTCGGGTCCTAATTAGGGATCTTGAGGTGCTTTGTTGTGTGGGGTGTGAAGCAACGAGCTGTATCAGTCCATACTCCCAACCCCTCTCTCTATCTCTCTCTCTGTGTGTTTTAATGCATTCTTGTTTATCACTACGGAGTTTTGGGACATGTTGGTCAAACACATACAACGTACAGGGAAATTGTTACTTGCAGCATGTGACCACTTTAATACTCTTATACTACTTTAAGATTATAAAGCTAAAGTAGCTACTGCCCCTTTCTGAGGGTAATTCAAGTTGTCTTTTTGTCAGATAAAGATCCAAAACTTCTGACAAATAAGGAAAAAGTATAGGCAAACTAAGCAAATATTTACAAAGAGTAAGAAGAATTTACAGAAGCCTGCAGCAGCAGATGCAATGACATCTGGCTTTAAGCACTTCAAACAATAGATTCATAAGAAGGAAATTAGAAGAATTCCCTCATCGAATCATCGAGTCTGGTGATCAGTAAGTTTTAATGCAGCGTATCATCCTAAAACCCTGCTACTCCGGCATTTATGGTCCACAGCGAAAAGCTGCTCATTTCCCAAGATGCCACTTCTCTTGGATTTTATATGGACTTTAAAGACCCATGGCAGATTTCAATGCTCTTTTAATTCCGTCGAATCTGCATGGCATTTGTATACTTTGGCATACACTGTATTGCTTGAGCTGATGCATACAATAAGATGCAAATTCAAACTTACAGGTTAGGACTAATAACAGTAAGAATATGGCAGCCACTGCCTTAAGTTTCATCCATCCGTCCGACCATTATTTGAACCCATATATATATAAAATTGTAGGCCGCTTTAAATTGAAGGTTATCCCGGATTAATAGAGCAGAAGGCAGAAAAGAGCACCAGCAAAGGCATCAGCGGCAAGATCTGAGGAGGACTATATTTCAAATTAAAAAGGATTCACTTTTACATGAAGGGAACAGATGTCGATTAACGATTTCTATCCCTGCAAATGGAGCTTGCTAATATGCAATGCGCAGTTCACATGGGGACATTTACTGAAACGAAAAATAACTCTACTTACGTTTGAAAATCAGGACACGGTTCTGCTTGCTGACGGTGGTCTGCTCTCCTCCCATGTGGTTTCATACACAGTAAACAAGGTAACAGCCCAGAAGCTGTAGAAAATGACGACACCAACGGCGATGGAAACGGGTAGAATCAGTAATCGAGCCAGTCACCTTCGAGCAATAGTCATGGTTACCTATAAACACATCCCATCTAGAAAGAAAGTAGAACTTTTAGAACTTGTGATCGCATGAAAAGAAAAAAGAATATTTTTTTATCCAATGGAATCCGATTACACCCTTAATATCTGTGACATTTTCGAAAGAAAACTTTGGAGTTTTCCGTTTCTTAATAGAAATGAACTAGCAAACAGTCAGATCACTTCGAGCCCTGTGTTTAAACGCGTTTCCGCTTCCGTAACTTCCCGCGGTTAGTTCAAATACCCGCGACGCAACCGCATTGTGTGTCCGGAAAAAGGCCCCGGCCTGCTTCGATTTGTAGAAACAGTTCCGGACTTTGTTTTTAAGTAACACGCGATTAAACTGCAGAAGCGCCGATTACACAGGTCTACAAAAAATACTTTGTTTGCTACTGGGGACTTGCGACCAACTCTAAGTTTTTTTACACTGATTTTATATGTGAAATCGGAACAAAGCCAGCACGTCAGGTTTTTGAGATACACATCATTGACGTTTTGACACGATTGAATAGCAATATATCAAGACAATATCTGGAGTTTGAACTGTGGCCCACCAAAATTGTTTTAATGTGTTTATTATGAAAACAAACCAGAAGACGATACCAGAATGTTCTCCACAAGCTCAGCATTATTATCTGCTCTGTGACTGCCAAGTAAATTCTGGACAACCTGCACGAATGCTTCCCATGCTGCTGATTCAGTTGGCTTCAGTTCCCTTTTGAACTCATCGTCAAGCATCAGTTTATGGATTTCAGGGCCAACAAAAACGCCTTCCTTAGTTTTGGCTTCACTTTTCTCGAGACCAAACATTTCTTAAATCCTGAAACGCATCGACGTTTCTGTCCATCGCCTTGACAAAATTTTCAAACTAATGGTGAATCTAACGAACAAAATGTCCTGAAATGCTTATGTTAAGGAAACAGTAAAACCGACTACCTACTGCAGTGTCAAGTCTGAGTTGAGTCATTATGCTTAAGAGTCATGTGGTAATCAGTAACATTTTTTCTGCTAATTTAAAAATGAATAGTTTTTAAATAACATTAATAATGGCGAGGTAAACAACGCACAGCTGTAAGTAGCGTGTGGAATTACCGGTATTTATTAAAATTGTTATCCATCTTTACTGGCCAGTCAACCTAGTTGTCCAAGACCTGGAACATCATAACTAAAAAAACGGGACGTGCTGGATGAAAACGGTTTTCAGATTTACAGTCATCAAGTGGAATTTGTTAAAGAACAGGTGAAAGAATCCATCCATCCATCCATCCATTTTCCAACCCGCTGAATCCGAACACAGGGTCACGGGGGTCTGCTGGAGCCAATCCCAGCCAACACAGGGCACAAGGCAGGAACCAATCCTGGGCAGGGTGCCAACCCACCGCAGGACACACACAAACACATCCACACACCAAGCACACACTAGGGCCAATTTAGAATCGCCAATCCACCTAACCTGCATGTCTTTGGACTGTGGGAGGAAACCGGAGCGCCTGGAGGTAGCAAAATGCTTGTTGACCAGTATTATCCGTGTAAGGCACACAATTGATACGTGATTCACACTTCGTTAAAGCAGCACGATCTTATCTGAAAAATACTTGGTATTTATCAAATATATTTGTTTTATCGTATAGAAAGTTACTTTATCAGAAATTAAAGGTAGACAATTATTTTATTGCACAATTTCTAAATTCGGTGGAATGATGAGCAGGCTTTTAAAGTGATGACCGGTGCCTCATCAAAGGTCTGTATTCATTAGTTCAAATTCCAACAAAGACAGTGTATGGAGTAAGCAAGCTCTCTCTCTCTCTACCTCTCTCTCTGTGTGTGTGTGTGTGTGTGTATACAGTGCATCCGGAAAGTATTCACAGCGCATCACTTTTTCCACATTTTGTTATGTTACAGCCTTATTCCAAAATGGATTAAATTCATTTTTTTCCTCAGAATTCTGCACACAACACCCCGTAATGACAATGTGAAAAAAGTTTACTTGAGGTTTTTGTGCAAATTTATTAAAAATAATAAAACTGAGAAATCCCATGTACATAAGTATTCACAGCCTTTGCTCAATACTTTGTCGATACACCTTTGGCAGCAATTACAGCCTCAAGTCTTTTTGAATATGATGCCACAAGCTTGGCACACCTATCCTTGGCCAGTTTCGCCCATTTCTCTTTGCAGCACCTCTCAAGCTCCATCAGGTTGGATGGGAAGCGTCGGTGCACAGCCATTTTAAGATCTCTCCAGAGATGTTCAATCAGATTCAAGTCTGGGCTCTGGCTGGGCCACTCAAGGACATTCACAGAGTTGTCCTGAAGCCACTCCTTTGATATCTTGGTTGTGTGCTTAGGGTCGTTGTCCTGCTGAAAAATGAACCATTGCCCCAGTCTGAGGTCAAGAGCGCTCTGGAGCAGGTTTTCATCCAGGATGTCTCTGTACATTGCTGCAGTCATCTTTCCCTTTATCCTGACTAGTCTCCCAATCCCTGCCGCTGAAAAACATCCCCACAGCATGATGCTGCCACCACCATGCTTCACTGTAGGGATGGTATTGGCCTGGTGATGAGCGCTGCCTGGTTTCCTCCAAACGTGATGCCTGGCATTCACACCAAAGAGTTCAATCTTTGTCTCATCAGACCAGAGAATTTTCTTTCTCATGGTCTGAGAGTCCTTCAGGTGCCTTTTGGCAAACTCCAGGCGGGCTGCCATGTGCCTTTTACTAAGGAGTGGCTTCCGTCTGGCCACTCTACCATACAGGCCTGATTGGTGGATTGCTGCAGAGATGGTTGTCCTTCTGGAAGGTTCTCCTCTCTCCACAGAGGACCTCTGGAGCTCTGACAGAGTGACCATCGGGTTCTTGGTCACCTCCCTGACTAAGGCCCTTCTCCCCCGATCGCTCAGTTTAGATGGCCGGCCAGCTCTAGGAAGAGTCCTGGTGGTTTCGAACTACTTCCACTTACGGATGATGGAGGCCACTGTGCTCATTAGGACCTTGAAAGCAGCAGAAACTTTTCTGTAACCTTCCCCAGATTTGTGCCTCGAGACAATTCCTTTGACTTCATGCTTGGTTTGTGCTCTGACATGAACTGTCAACTGTGGGACCTTATATAGACAGGTGTGTGCCTTTCCAAATCATGTCCAATCAACTGAATTTACCACAGGTGGAATCCAATGAAGCTGCAGAAACATCTCAAGGATGATCAGGGGAAACAGGATGCACCTGAGCTCAATTACGAGCTTCATGGCAAAGGCTGTGAATACTTATGTACATGTGCTTTCTCAATTTGTTTATTTTTAATAAATTTGCAAAAATCTCAAGTAAACTTTTTTCACATTGTCATTATGGGGTGTTGTGTGTAGAATTCTGAGGAAAAAAATGAATTTAATCCATTTTGGAATAAGGCTGTAACATAACAAAATGTGGAAAAAGTGATGCGCTGGGAATACTTTCCGGATTCACTGTATATATGTATGTGTGTATGTATATATAATATATAATATACAGTATATATATATATATATATCTATCATCTTCTTCCATATCTTCCTGTCCTCTCCATCTTGCTCTGTCACACACATCACCTGCATGTCCGTTCTCACCACATCCATAAACCTTCTCTTAGGCCTTCCTCTTTTCCTCATATTCTTTAATACTTTTGGAATGGGGTGGCACGGTGGTGCAGTGGTAGCGCTGCTGCCTCGCAGTAAGGAGACCTGGGTTCACTTCCCGGGTCCTCTGTGCGTGTAGTTTGCATGTTGTCCCCGTGTCTGCGTGGGTTTCCTCCCACAGTCCAAAGATATGCAGGTTAGGTGTATTGGCGATCCTAAATTGTCCCTAGTATGTGCTTGGTGTGTGTGCCCTGCGGTGGGCTGGTGCCATGCCTGGGGTTTGTTCCTGCCTTGCGCCCTATGTTGGCTGGGATTGGCTGTGTGTGGCTGTGTAAGATCCTATGTTAGGATATAGCGGGCTGGAAAATGACTTACTGACTGACTTTTGGAATGGACCTTTAGTGTGGGAAACACGTAGCAGTCCGCTTACCATCATACTGGTTGTGCCAATGTTCTTGAATATGAGAGGCACACAGATTGTAGCAGACTGCAGTCATCAAGAGGGACACTTGGGCTCACTTAGCCGGATGTGCACCTTCTGTGATTTTGCGGGTGTGCAGTCCCACTGCCAAGTGAGTCAAATCCAGGACAATGCTGGGTTTGGAGATGACTTACACTAAAATAGCTCTGCTGTTTTTATTTCCTTAGCTCAAATTTGTAATCTCTGCCACACACTTTTTCTGCGTCAATTACAAACACAGGCTGTTAGATATTTTCCCCTTGCTTCATCCATTCGAAGTACATGAATAAGACAATCTGGAGTTCTTTACGCAGTGTGAAATATATTGCTCTATCAGATCTGCCAAATCTGCCTACACAATGTTAGTATCCTATTTTATTTTTATGTATACTGTATATACAGCCTTCTCAGAGGGGTTTAAAAATGCATTCAGCTATCTGATGCTCCCTGGGTAGATGTGCATGACTACTTTTTGGCTGTTGGTTTCGAGTTCATTTAATCACAGCCTGCAATGCTGCAAACGGAATTCCAACTACTGTAGTGCAGCAAAGGCGAGCAGACCATTTAAGGATAGCCAGCCACCTAAAAGTACCATGTAACAAGCAAAGAATCCATATCAGCACTTGACGCTGGAGCTACATTGGACCTGTTTGGCTTTTCTGAGGAGTTCCTGCAGAGTCTCAAGGCTGAGTCCCATGATCTGGAGTGCTACTTGCTGCATCAGTACAGGGAAGAAGGCAGCTGAGGGTCTGCAAACTCTGCAGTTCCACTAATGCTCCTCCATCTGCTAAGGGCCATTAATGGATGCTAGTGGAGCTTAAAGCTCATGGAGCTGGGAATAAATGTGGAAGATCAAGTTGCCACTGACCCCAAGTGAGCCTTGTGAAGCAGGGCTGGTGGTAAAATTACACAGGCAAAGGATGAGGCAGATCTTAGAGATGTTACCTAGCAGCATTGGAAGGATAGTTTGAAAAGTAAGATCCACACCTGGAGTGTTATTTGTAGTATAATTTCAGCGAAGGAAAATGCCCAAGAGACTGGTACATGAAGAAGGTGCAACCTGCTCACTTATAGTCAACAGACCACAACAAAGAATTGCAGTGTTGCACTACATGACAGTGCAGCGCTCAAAATCCCTGCTGCGCCACCAGAAAACATAGCATCCACCTCATCTTGACAACAAAGTGCCTATTGCTGTGCTTTTGTTCTTAGCCACACAATCACAACAGAAACAAAAGACCACCCTGCCATTTCAAGGAGTTGGAAGTTGTCACTGGTGATGGTAACTTTGAAGGGGAGGCTATGTAACGGCACTGACAACTTACATTAGCCAGGGATGTCGCCCATAATATGAGTTAATACATCTTCATTGACCTTTAAACATTGATGTGCTCCTTTCTTTTTCTCTACCGAACTCGAGCAGACAAGCTGAACACCTTTCTCTTCTCTGGGGTGGAGGGGTTGTTGTTTTAGCTACATTTTTTGGCATTAAAATTTAGTGTGAAAACATTCTGTACTGCACTGCAGCAGGTCATGAAAGTACCGTGTTTCCCCGAAAATAAGACTGGGTCTTGTATTAATTATTGCTCCCAAAAAATTTTTTCTAATAAATCCCATTTTCTAATTTTAGCTTGACTCCATCCATCGATTATCCAACCCACTATATCCTAACTACAGGGTAACAGGGGTCTGCTAGAGCCAATCCCAGCCAACACAGGGCGCAAGGCAGGAAACAAACCCCGGGCAGGGCGCCAGCCCACCGCTGGGCACACACACACATACACACATCAAGCACACACTAGGGACAATATAGAATCGCCAATGCACCTAACATGTCTTTGGACTGTGGCAGGAAACCCACGCAGACACGGGGAGAACATGCAAACTCAATGCAAGGATGACCTGGGAAGCAAACCCAAGTCTCCTAACTGCGAGGCAGCAGCTACCCACTGCGCCACCGTGCCGCCCTTTAGCTTGACTCCCCCCTTGTATATTACTCATTTTGAAAAGATATTAAATTACAACATTATATTTATGCACATTTTTGTTTTGCTGCTGATCTATTTTCCTGGCTTCTAAAAATAGTGGATATAGCAAGGCAATAGTTTGGATTATTGCCTGAAGCTCAGAAAGCAGCATTGTCCAACAATAGATGTGAGCATGGCCCCACTGTTTCCTTGGTTAGTCTAAGAAAGCTTTTAGCACTGTACATTTCTGTGTTTCTTCTATAACACGTAAAGTTTCTAAACTCTTTTGAGGCTCCCCCCAAAAGGACAATATGCCAAAGGGCATCCCAAAGTGCAATTGCCATGTCTTTGGAAGACAGCCTATCGGTTGCCGGGGCAACTGTGGGTCCCAGTGCTGGAGCAGCTTGCCGTGAAAACAAAAAGGTCGCAGTCGCCTCTATGAGCACCTGTCGTCGATGAGTGATGCAAGGAACATTGCAAATGCAGGGAGCAGTATTACTTGGCCACTAACCTTACCATGACCCTGTCTGACTGCTGTGTTTGTGGATAGGAGAGTGGGAGATCACGCTACAATAAATAACCAGGCTCTTCCTGTTTCAAGGGGAATAAAATTAGTTTTGCTAAAGTACTGAGACTCCGCCTCGTGTTTTGGGGTTCAAGACAGGGACTCACACATCACAAACTGAAGTTTGGAGGGGCCGGATGGATAGGGTTGCCAGACATCCCTTATATACGGGACATGTCCCATATTTGATAATTTTGTCCCCTGTCCCATACTGACCTTTCAGGGACACCCAAATGTCTGGTATTTAGTTCATTTTTAAATTTCATAATAAAAATATATTTTACTACCTTCTTACGGTACTTAGTTGTAACTTTATAAGTAATTATTATACTTTCTTTTCTCAGATTCTCTTGATGAAAATAACCAAAATGTAACGAGGAAGCAAGTGTTTGCTGCCTGTCTGCAACTTGTTCAGTCGCTGTGGTTAGCTGAGGACGGCGACACTCTTACCGTTTTGCTCTCCAGCCGAGCTGCTGTGCACTTCTGGATCAGCATTGCAACATACAGTCTCAACAAAATGTGTTGTTATGACCTGCCACGGCTCACTTTTTTTTTCTAACTGCCTGTATTAAATAATAATAATAATAATAATAATAATTCTCTGTTGTCTGTATTAAATAAATATTTTCAAATGATTTCACTTTTACAGAATCTTTTTTTAGCTTGTATTAAATAATTTTGAAATGATTTTACTTTTGCTTTCCTTACAACCCAAGTGCCTTCAACACCATCCAACCTCTGCTCCTTAGGGACAAGCTGACAGAGATGGGAGTAGATTCATACCTGGTGGCATGGATCGTGGACTATCTTACAGACAGACCTCAGTATGTGTGTCTCGGGAACTGCACGTCTGACATTGTGGTCAGCAACACAGGAGCGCCACAGGAGACTGTACTTTCTCCGGTTCTGTTCAGCCGATATACATCGGGCTTCCAATACAACTCGGAGTCCTGCCACGTGCAAAAGTTCGCTGACGACACTGCTATCGTGGGCTGCATCAGGAGTGGGCAGGAGGAGGAGTATAGGAACCTAATCAAGGACTTTGTTAAATGGTGCGACTCAAACCACCTACACCTGAACACCAGCAAAACCAAGGAGCTGGTGGTGGATTTTAGGAGGACCAGGCCCCTCATGGACCCCGTGATCATCAGAGGTGACTGTGTGCAAATGGTGCAGACCTTTAAATACCTGGGAGTGCAGCTGGATGATAAATTGGACTGGACTGCCAATACTGATGCGCTGTGTAAGAAAGGACAGTGCCGGTTATACTTCCTTAGAAGGCTGGCGTCCTTCAACATCTGCATTAAGATGCTGCAGATGTTCTATCAGACGGTTGTGGCGAGTGCCCTCTTCTACGCGGTGGTGTGCTGGGGAGGCAGCATTAAGAAGAAGGACGCCTCACGCCTGGACAAACTGGTGAGGAAGGCAGGCTCTATTGTTGGCATGGAGCTGGACAGCTTGACATCTGTGGCAGAGCGACGGGCGCTCAGCAGGCTCCTATCAATTATGGAGAATCCACTGCATCCACTGAACAGGATCATCTCCAGACAGAGGAGCAGCTTCAGCAACAGACTGCTGTCACTGTCCTACTCTACTGACAGACTGAGGAGATCGTTCCTCCCCCAAACTATGCGACTCTTCAATTCCACCCGGGGTGGTAAACGTTAACATTATACAAAGTTATTGTCTGTTTTTACCTGCATTTTTATTACTCTTTAATATTGTTTTTTGTATCAGTATGCTGCTGCTGGAGTATGTGAATTTCCCCTTGGGATTAATAAAGTATCTCTCTAAAATCCTCGCTTTATGTTTTTAACTTATGTCCCTACTTTTATATAATATATTGGTCTGGGTGTGTAGGGGTCATGTATAAATTTATATATATATATATATATATATAGTAATATAGAGAGAGATTTTTAGAGTGTCCCGTATTTCTAATCTTGCAACCCTATGGATGGAGCAACCCAACAGCTATGCTGCTACCAGGGCAGGCCTGAGCTAGGAAGGCTTCCTGCATAACAGATACCTGTCGTTGGCTGGGCTCAGAAGTCTCCCGGCTAAATACAAGTCTGTGTTTTTCTTCTAAAACCTGGGCTTTGGAGGGGAGAAGTTATGGGATGCGGAGGAGGAAAGCAAAGCAGGCGTGCTAAAACGATCCTGCATTTGAACCAAATTAAAAGTGCCATGTCTGCAGCTCCAAAGCTATGTCAGCACCAGTTCACAAGTACAGAGGTGTTATTCATGTGCTCAACACTCAAGGTTTATTTGGGAACTCTGTAATGACAGAAAGAGGCGATGTTACATTGATGACATAAAGCAGTTTGTATACAAAACTGAAGGGACGGGAGCTGAGGACACGACCAGGAGAGACAGCACAAATGGAAAGTCACAAGGCAGCTTGTCATTTGGCCACATTTCAGGCTGGGACTATCTTTGATGGGCCTGCCCTGGATGGCAATGCTGGTCGTGAAATCAGATGTCGCTATAACATATTTCAAAATAAATTTAATTACGACAAGGGTGATTTGGTGCTTTTATAAAACTGGTTACCACAGTAAACAATGTATTTACTGCATCTTTTTTTTTGGCAGGGTACACATTGATTTTTGTGACGGTGGCAAAGGTGACCTGATCAATCAATCGATCAATGTAACAAGTCAATTATTTCAGGGAGATAAAGCTCAGTACTCCAATTTAAAGTGGAATGATTTGTGCAGGATGCACATACATGAAGGCTTATGGTGCGAGTCGTCAGTACTCGTGAAGCAGACATATGTAATCCAGCAGTGCGGAAAGCACCTCATCTTCTTTTTAAACTCTTTACTACCTTATCTTTATTCCTCTTGTTGCACTGAGCATGTATATGACAAAAGAATTTCCATCGGGATAAATAAAGTTCTTATCTTATCTTATCTTATCAGTACGCACAGTGAATTCAGAAAGTATTCCGATGCCTTCACTTCCTGCATACTTTATTCTGTTGTAGATTTAGTTTTAAATGGATAACTGTGTCATTTTTGCCCATCAATCTACGCTCCATAACCCATGATGCCAAAGTGAAAACATATTTATTAAAAATCAAAAACTGATGTCTCTCATGTGAGAGAATAATTTTAGGGTAACACAGCATTCACCTTAAAGAAAAAGTATAAAGGGTTAAATGTCAGTACCCTATTTCATATATCAGGAAACCTAATAAAAGTCAAGTGAAGGACAGAGACAGAAACATAATGCACAAAATGTACTGAAAGATAACTAAGAGATCAGATGTCCCGTAAACAACAAGATTGCACAGTTGTTACACACACAGACATTTCAAGGATAATAGCTAAACCTAAAGATATAAGAAGAACAAGAGCAGGATAACTATAGACTTTTATTTTGTAAGTTATCTTATGTGTAAACCAATGAATCCACCAGAGTAAATGTACACATTGATTGATGCTGTATGTAAATTCAATTGTTTGTAAAATGGACTTCTACTCTTTGTTTTTTGACCATTCCGATCGTCCTGTAGAAGATTGCTCCCTATTCAAGCATTAGCTGAAGAGTAATAAATGACGCAATGAGCGACTCTTCACCTACCTGGTTACTGACAAAAAGGTGTTATCAGAATTGTCTTGTTAGAGGCTAAGTTTCTCTCTTTAATTAAGATGTCGATTTTGACCACAGTCATTCATGTAAATATTCAGATCCACCGATGAGGACCTCCAAATTGTGCTCTGGTGCATCCTGTTTGCTTTAATTCTCCTTGAGATGTGTCCAGAACTTGATTGGAGTCCACCTATGGCAAATTGAATTGACTGGACATTGTTTACAATGGCACACACCTGTTTATATAAGGTCCCAGAATTCACACTGCATGTCAGAACAAAAACCAAGTCCAAAGAACTCTCTGTAGACCACCGGAATCAAACTGTGGTGAGGCATGGATCAGGGCAAGTGGATGAGACCATCTGAAAAACTTTGAGCGTTCTGTGGAGCACAGTGGCCAAGATAGATAGGTTTAATTTAGTATAGTAGGCAGGATCAGATAGATAGATAGATTTAACTTAGTATAGTAGGCAGGATCAGATAGATAGATAGATAGATAGATAGATAGATAGATAGATAGATAGATAGATAGATAGATAGATAGATAGATAGATAGATAGATAGATTTAATTTAGTATAGTAGGCAGGATCAGATAGATAGATTTAATTTAGTATAGTAGGCAGGATCAGATAGATAGATAGATAGATAGATAGATAGATAGATAGATAGATAGATAGATAGATAGATAGATAGATAGATAGATTTAATTTAGTATAGTAGGCAGGATCAGATAGATAGATAGATTTAATTTAGTATAGTAGGCAGGATCAGATAGATAGATAGATTTAATTTAGTATAGTAGGCAGGATCACATAGATAGATAGATAGATAGATAGATAGATAGATAGATAGATAGATAGATAGATAGATAGATAGATAGATAGATAGATTGTTTGCTGTGGTAACCATACTTAGCTGATCTTATTGTTCCATATTAGTCAGCCATGCAGCTGAGGTCTTCAGATCAGCTGTTGCTTTCTGTCCCATGCACACAGTTGAAGCTGAGGGACGATCTCGCTTTTGCGATGACTGATCCTAAATTGTGGAACAGTCTGCCCCTCATAATAAGGTCAACTCCCACACTTTATAGTTTTAAGTTTTTTGTAAAAAAACACTTATTCACTTGCTTTTTAGCTTGTGAATTTCAGTGGTTAAATCTGAAATTAATTTTTTTTACTACTGAATTCATCTTATGTCCATCCATCTATTATCCAACCCGCTATATCCTAACACTGGGTCACGGGGGTCTGCTGGTGCCAATCCCAGCCAACACAGGGCGCAAGGCAGGAAACAAATCCCACCGCAGGGCACACACACCCACACCAAGCACACACTAGGGACAATTGAGGATCGCCAATGCACCTAACCTGCATGTCTTTGGATGGTGGGAGGAAACCAGAGCACCTGGAGGAAACCCACACAGACAACATGCAAACTCCACGCAGGGAGGACCCGGGAAGCGAACCCAGGTCTCCTTACTGCGAGGCAGCAGTGCTACCACTGCGCCACCGTGCCGCCCTCATGTTATGTATGTATTTTTATTTTGCATAATGTTATATTCCTATTAATGTTTGTGTGTTGTTATATATGTGTTCATGTATGTAATATTTTCTCTTTGTTGTTCTTTTTAATAATTCCTTATCTGGCTTTTATTTCATACTGTTACCTTTTATTCTATGTAAAGCACTTTGGTCAACTTTTGGTTGTTTTAAATGTACTGTATAAATAAATAAAACCATAGTGTCACACACGTGCGCTTGGGAGGCAGCTAAATGGACCAAATGAAGGTAATTCCATGCCAGGCCAGGGGGTGGCAGGGTGTGCTAACCCTTTCTCTATTATCCCTACAGACCAAATGCGGGAAGTTCTGCCTGATTCCAGCCACAATGGCGTCTATGAAGACGTCACTTCCAGTTCCCTACCTTAAAACCCAGACCACTTCCTATGTTTCCTCAGTTCTATGTTGGACTCAATTCTGTACACATCTGTGCAACCTATTTTGCCCTTTTGCCTCAAGTATACGGGTGGGTGCCCCAAACCTTTTTTCTGTGTGTCAAGGCTATTTATTTCACAATAGGTAGATAGATATTAATTTCAGTATAGTAGGCAGGATTAGATAGATAGATAGATATGAAAGGCACCATATAATAGATAGTGTGAACCACTGGGGTGTGTACAGCCGGCCTAACCTGACACAGACAGGCAGGCGCTTTCTCGCTCCCCAGAGCAGAGCACAATGCACCACAGTACAAGTCTTAGACCTTTTATTCTTATTCCGTTCTGTTCTCTTCTCCCTCTATGGCAAGCTTCGTCCATCTCCTCCCGACTCTGGCTCCCCAAATGGAGTAATGCGGCTCCTTTAATTCAGGTCCTGGGAGTGCTCCAGGTGGTTCATCAGTATTACCTGGAATCACTCCCAGGTGTGACAGAAGTTCACTATAAGGCCCGGCAGCCCCCCTGGTGGTCCCCACGAAACCCAACAGGGCTGATCAGGTTAATACCAAGTCCCATATTGCCCTGCTGTTACACCCCAGGTGTGCCAAATAGCAGTTTGGGGGACATAGCGCCCTTCAAAAGCCATCTCCCCCTGTCCTTCGTTTAAGGAAGCGTCCCGACCGGGTAAAGATGCCGGCCACCATCTGTCACAATAGATAACCTTTAAGAAGAGTGTGGATAACATATTGGGACAGCTTAGCTGTTAGCTAAACAGAGATGGACTGAATGGTCTCCTCTAATTTGTCAAATATTTTTGCTCTTATGACTTGATGTTTGAATTGTGTGACACAAATTTCAAGCTATATTTTCATTAGCCTTTTTATATTGTTTGCTGTGGTCCATGGGATGGTCTCCATTGACAACTATTCTATCAGAAACTTTGTTACCTCTGTTCTCCATAAAAATGTGATATTTCATTTTTTATTGGAATTCATTACAATCCACACGGGGAAATTGACATATATAAAAATATAGATTTTAGACGGAGTCTTCCTTTAATGTTGAGTCTAAACAATCCCTCTCTTATAAGATGGTTTAATTGCTGGTGTAAATTTTTTTATTTTATTACACGAAAGTAACCTTTGTGAGAACTTGCCAGCTTCACTATAAATATTTTTTGGCCCCATTCCCACACCCCTTCTTTTTTTCTCCCTGTGTGTAATGCTCTAGCAGTATCGTCATAAAGAATTAGCCGACTTCCAGATGGGAGGATGCATTTTAAATGAAGAAGCTTCTGAAATATCCCTATAAGCTTTATGCCCCAAAAACATTTACACCGTCTTCTGTCGCTGGAGGAGCACTCAACAATACGCACCTAACAGGTGGAGAGCTACAAGTAACCTGAAGTAGGCTTGATGCTTCACTTTTTTTTGTCAGTTGATGAGAGATTCTGTTTGTCTAACCTACAATTGCTCTCTTTTGATTTTTCTTTTGAGAGAGACATTTAGTGCGGTTAAGTGGTATGAAAATACCTAATGTCACTACGGGTGCTGTCTATTGTTGTGCTTTTGGAGACTAGCTTTAATAAATATGCTCTCTTTTTGCTTTTTTCATGTAATCCTTCACTTCTTAATTAGTATATTGAAATGTCACAGTCTTAGACTTTTTTTTCAGAGTCTGTTGTTTACTCTCATGAGTAAAATCAGCTGAGAGTGGCTCTGTGGGGCAGCAGGAATTGCCACCATCACTCACACGGTGTCTGCACTCTCCATCGGTTACCAGCTGGGCTTACTTCTTGAATGGAGTTTGCATTTCCTCTTTGTGTTTCCCATGTTTTCTCTGTGAGATATGTAGAGATTCCAGTTTTGATTTTTATTACATTTGCAAACCTTTCTGAAAAGATGCTTCTACTTTATTTTTATGAGTTGTTGAGTGTAGATTGCAAAAAAAAAAAATTGGCAAATTCATCCATTTAAAATTAAAACTAAAACACAATAAAGTGGGCAGAAAGTGAAGGGGGTCTCAATACTTCCCTGAATCCACTGTGGGTGTACTGATTACCAGAGTTGGATGGAGTACCCCAAACTATTACTTATGTAAAAGTTATACTGCAGTAAAAATTAGTTGAGTAGATTAAAAAGCATCAAGTAAAAGTTACCGGTGCTTGACTTACTTTAATTTACTTATTTCTAGAACTCTGTGATAGCCAGTGTGGTGTGCTGGGCTGGTAACATCACTTCAGGAGAGGCCCACCAAATCATCAAGCTAACTAAAAGGGTAGGCTCAGTTATGGCACACACTCTGGAACCCCTGGAGATAGTAGGGGAGGAGGGAATGAAGACAAAACAGGGCCATTATGAACAACGCTGCACATCCTCTCTCTGACACACCAGCACTGAGGACTTCTAACCAATAAATTACTCAGCAGAGTGTCAAGAAACGCATCAACAGCAAATTGTATCAATAGCAATACGTCTGCATAACAACTCACTAGGACTGGGACTGCCAATGCCATTTATTTATCTACCTATTTATGTATGTATTTATGTAAAGAACTTCTGTGAAAAGCCAGATTCCCCTTTGGGGGACAAATAAACTATCTATCTATCAATCTATCCTGCCGACTACACTAAAATTAAAATTATCTATCTACAATGCATCCGGAAATTATTCACAGCGCATCACTTTTTCCACATTTTGTTATGTTACAGCCTTATTCCAAAATGGATTAAATTCATTTTTTTCCTCAGAATTCTACACACAACACCCCATAATGACAACGTGAAAAAAGTTTACTTGAGGTTTTTTCAAATTTATTAAAAATAAAAAAATTGAGAAAGTACATGTACATAAGTATTCACAGCCTTTGCCATGAAGCTCAAAATTGAGCTCAGGTGCATCCTGTTTCCCCTGATCATCCTTGAGATGTTTCTGCAGCTTCATTGGAGTCCACCTGTGGTAAATTCAATTGACTGGACATGATTTGGAAAGGCACACACCTGTCTATATAAGGTCCCACAGTTGACAGTTCATGTCAGAGCACAAACCAAGCGTGAAGTCAAAGGAATTGTCTGTAGACCTCCGAGACAGGATTGTCTCGGGGCACAAATCTGGGGAAGGTTACAGAAACATTTCTGCTGCTTTGAAGGTCCCAATGAGCACAGTGGCCTCCATCATCCGGAAGTGGAAGAAGTTTGAAACCACCAGGACTCTTCCTAGAGCTGGCCAGCCATCTAAACTGAGCGATCGGGGGAGAAGGGCCTTAGTCAGGGAGGTGACCAAGAACCCGATGGTCACTCTGTCAGAGCTCCAGAGGTCCTCTGTGGAGAGAGGAGAACCTTCCAGAAGGACAACCATCTCTGCATCAATCCACCAATCAGGCCTGTATGGTAGAGTGGCCAGACGGAAGCCACTCCTTAGTAAAAGGCACATGGCAGCCTGCCTGGAGTTTGCCAAAAGGCACCTGAAGGACTCTCAGACCATGAGAAAGAAAATTCTCTGGTCTGATGAGACAAAGATTGAACTCTTTGGTGTGAATGCCAGGCGTCACGTTTGGAGGAAACCAGGCACCGCTCATCACCAGACTAATACCATCACTACAGTGAAGTATGGTGGTGGCAGCATCATGCTGTGGGGATGTTTTTCAGCGGCAGGGACTGGGAGACTAGTCAGGATAAAGGGAAAGATGACTGCAGCAATGTACAGAGACATCCTGGATGAAAACCTGCTCCAGAGCGCTCTTGACCTCAGACTGGGACGACGGTTCATCTTTCAGCAGGACAACGACCCTAAGCACACAGCCAAGATATCAAAGGAGTGGCTTCAGGACAACTCTGTGAATGTCCTTGCGTGGACCAGCCAGAGCCCAGACTTGAATCCGATTGAACATCTCTGGAGAGATCTTAAAATGGCTGTGCACCGACGCTTCCCATCCAACCTGATGGAGCTTGAGAGGTGCTGCAAAGAGGAATGGGCGAAACTGGCCAAGGATAGGTGTGCCAAGCTTGTGGCATCATATTCAACAAGACTGTAAGGCTGTAATTGCTGCCAAAGGTGCATCGACAAAGTATTGAGCAAAGGCTGTGAATACTTAAGTACATGGGATTTCTCAGATTTTTTATTTTTAATAAATTTGAAAAAAACCTCAAGTAAACTTTTTTCATGTTGTCATTACGGGGTGTTGTGTGTAGAATTCTGAGGAAAAAAATGAATTTAATCCATTTTGGAATAAGGCTGTAACATAACAAAATGTGGAAAAAGTGATGCACTGTGAATACTTTCTGGAGGCACTCTATCTATCTATCTATCTATCTATCTATCTATCTATCTATCTATCTATCTATCTATCTATCTATCTATCTATCTATCTATCTATCTAAACATATTTTTTGTTGTTCATTTCTTTATGTATTCACTTAATGATGCAATATGAAATTCACAATGAAATGAAAACTGTCACTTGCACCCATCAAATTTGAGTGGGTGGGCTCTAGTGAGTACTGCGTTTTGATTGGTGAACTGTCAGTGCTCAAAGTAGTGACTGTGCACATTAGTTGCGGACAACTGCAATAAAAAGTTTCCCAGAGTGACCATTTTAATTTAAGAAGCTCTGAATTTATCATCAGGAATATGTATCTGCCATAAACGTGTCCCTTGAAGGCCGAAGATTTACATCAACTCCACCAAAATTCTAATGCAAAAAAAATGCTTGTGGAAAAAAAAAAATAGTGAGTTATTCAGGAATAGTACAATGACATGAAACACTACAACATCTGCACTGGATGTCCTCACTGCAGTTGGCATGGTCTTGACCACATGGAAATGGAAGAAAAGCATCCTAAACAACACTGATCATATCATCGTAAAAACTACAAAATTAATCCAAATGCAACAGTAATGGAGTAAACCAACTCACCTAATGCAGAAATGAAAATATTAGAAAAGAAGCAAAATCACAACACTGTCATAGATGAATTTTATTTTGGATTGCAGTCAACTTTTGGAGGTGGCATTGCTGTATGTATGAAAGGAGCCCCCCGTCGTGTTTCCTGACACACTTCTGATGAGTGATCTGTTGGCTGAAAGTCCTCAGTGTTGCTGTGTCAGAGAGAGGATGTGCAGCATTGTTCATAAGGGCACTCAGTTACATCTTCATTCTCTCCTTTGCTACAACCTCCAGGTGGTCCAGAGTGCATCCCACACATTACCTCGGCGTTCTTCATGCTATTTTGGCTGACATTTTTTCTGTCTTATCCTGATTTGGCTGTAATTGTGTGTCATCATTTGTTATTGGACTTCTGTGCTCGTCACAAACAACAAGGTCTAGAAAGATATTTTTTTCCTCACTGAGTAATTTTTGTCAAAATAAAAGGTGAGCTGCTTCAGGCATTTTTATTAAAAGTAGTCCACGTAACCTAAATAATGACAGAAGCAAGTACAAAACTCAAAATGTTAATGCATGCCATTTATCTTTTTTTTCTCCACACAACAGCTGGCCACTCGGGTTTTGTTCATAATATGAAATCTGAAAACAAATGATTGTTTTTATTTATTTTATTTTAGTTAATTTTATTTTATCAACAAAAATCAGAACAAATAAATCAGGGAGACAAAGATAATGTTTTCAGTCGATATTAACATGATAGTAAGCTATTGTCAAAGAGCAGAAATAAAATTCATACATTATCCATGTTTGTTTTTATATATCTCCTTTCTCTGAAACGAGGAAAAACAAAGAAGCTGCAAATTAACAGTATAGAAAAGGTCTATCTGCTAGATAAGCGGGCCCTGCCAGTATACAGAAAGTAGATATGAGAACAGGTCAACACAAAGAGAAAGAATTTAAAGCAGTGTGTACAACAGGAGAAGAGAAAGACAGCATCTGATGGACAGAGATTTAATAAAACATGGACTCCAAAACAATCCCCTCCACAAAAGCTGGGCGTCTGCATCTGCTTTGTCCGAAAGTCCGGTATATACAGTTCACCTGGTGTCAGCTGGGAGATGACGCAAAACTACAGGCAAAATAAAACCAGCAAGACGGAAGGAAAATGTTACTTTAAAGGACAGTTCAAAAAGGACCTCGCTTTCTGAATTTACCCTACCCTACCCTGACTAAAAGTAGCATGGAATTCCATTGTGTTGCACCTCACATGTCCAACTAACGAGAATTTCAAATTTGATTCAAGATTTTTAATTCATTCATTCCATTTTTTACTAGAAAAAAATAGCATTTGTTTGCAGCACTGTTCAAGGTGCATTAGCATATAATGTGAAAAGCACCTACTGCAATAGTCCTGTCGGTCTGTCTGTCTGTCCGTATTAAAGAACTCAGCTTCCAGTGAACAGAATTTAGTGAAATTTAGCCCTCTCATTCTTCAAGGAAATCAATTGAGACAGTTCAATTGCCATTGAGGGCGGCTTGGTGGTGCACAGGCAGCACTGCTGTCTCGCAGTAAGGAGACCCCGGTTCATGCAAGTTCTCCGCGTGTCTGTGTGGGTTTCCTCCCACTGTTCCAAAGACATGCCAATTAGGTGACTTAACAGCACTAATTTGGCCCATCTGTGTGTGTGTGTGTGTGTGTGTTTGTGTTTGTGTCTGTTTACCCTGTGATGGACTGGCACCTTGTCCAGGGTTTGTTCCTGCCTTGCGCCCTATGTCTAGCTGGGACAGGCTCTAGCATCATACCCTAGAAAATGACACGACAGTTCAGTTGTTGCTGAGAATCTCACACACACATTTTGGAAATTTCAAAGCATTGCCACATTTCTAAACTCCTCTATCTTAAAAAAGAGAAACATTCTCTGTGACTTTGATGACATTCTGGGTGACATGTCATCTACTATTAGTTTGTGTGACATATTAGTAGTAGATGACATTCTGTGTGACATATTAGTTTACTGTTTCCGTGTTACCTAAAAGCAGTCACTTTAATATATTCTATATTTGTATATATGAATTACAGTAAACCATTTTTTGTTGATCCCCACATGCAAGTGCATTATGGTGACAATTCTATAAAAAACTGAATTTCACGTTCCCCGAGTCTTTTTACATGGTCGCACTTCCATGATTTGGCAGGTGCTGAGCTGATTCTAAAGAGACCGCAGATCGTGTTTCGGTTTTGTTGTGCCGTTGACCCACTTTAGAGGCGTTATTGAACGTAAATGAAAAGATAAGGCATAACTGCTGAGGCACAAGTAATGCAAATGAAGACACACGTAAATCAGAGTTGCAGTTCTATCCTATACTACAGTTCAACTGACAAAGTGGATGCTGATATATTTCTTTTTATTTCAATTATTCAACACACGTGTTTTTTTAAGCTAATACAGTTCATACAATAAGGTATATTTTTGCATGCAAATGAATCCGCTCTGTGCTTGGCAGAACTCTATCAAATCTTTACCCATCAGATGCTCACAAGCAACATTTTAATGTAGACTAAAATGTCTGAAAGCATGCCATTGTGGCTACTTCTACCAAGAGTTTTTTTTTGTATTATTTATTTACAGCAGTAAATAAAGAGAGCAGTTTCCCGTTCATAGGATGCTTGCGTAAAAAAAAACACAGTTTGGAAACGTGAGCGGTGCAGCCAAATTTCTCTCTTTGTCAGGAATCTGACTTTGTATTCTGGCGTTTTTGAATTAAAAAAAGAAAGCTTTTGGAAAAATGGCCCAGCTAAAAATTGTCATTCTGTTTAACTATAGGTAAGGTACCTTACTTAGTGGCTGAGTCCCCCATCTGCCCATCAGTGGGCACACTATGGCTGGAAATCCTTGAGTCTGATAAGCAGAAACACAAACACACACAGTTCTGACGGATAATCCGTGTTTAGTGTTACAAGAATAACAAGAAGATGTCAAAAAGGTTTGGGGCAGCCACCCGTATATTGTGCCTTGGCTGCGAAATGAGTTCGGTTGATGAGTTGTGTTCATGTTCAAGTCCAAAACAGAACCTATTTAAAGGCTAAAGATGGCAGCTTTAAAGGCCAAGACAGGAAGTGACGTCATCGGGACCAGAACCGGAAGTGATGTCATCTGGACTGGAAGTGACACCGTCAGTGAGCCCAGAACCAGAAGTGACATCATTGATGGTGTCTGGACCGGAAGTGACATCATCAGGGTCATCAATGGGTGCAGAAGCGGAAGTGACGTCATCAATGGTGTGGCAATAGTGGTGTCTTTGGTGAAATGGCACCTTATGAATAAGGACTGTCACACTCACGCGCATGGGAGGCAGCTAGAAGGACCAAAAGAAGGTAATTCCACCTCATGCCAGGGGGTGGTGGGGTACAGTATATCTTTCCCTTTTATTTCCGCAGACCAGACACTGGAAATTCTGCCTGATTCCAACAACATCACTTTTGGTTCCAGGCCCGATGACGACACTTCCGGTTCCAGGCCCAAGAACATCACTTTCAGTTCCGGGCCCAAGAACATCACTTTCGATTCCAACCCCAAGAACATCACTTCCAGTTTTTGGGCGCAAGAATGACACTCCCATTTCCAACCCCAAGAACATCACTTCCGGTTCTGGCCCCCAGATGATGTCACGTCCACCAACCTGCTTTAAAAGCCAGTCATCCTCCATTTTGTACTCAGTTCTGTTCTGGACTCAAGACTGTACACATCTGTACTTAATGTTTGCCTTTTGCAGCTTGGATTCAAGCACACGAGTGGCTGCCCCAAACCTTTATCGTGTGTCAAGGCTATGCATTTTACAGGACGTACTGTATATCTGCCTAGCTGGTCACACTACGGCTGACAATCGTGTCCTGGTGAATAGGTTACACGCTCCCAAATAATAAAGAACCTCCAGTTTAGGGTCAGTGTGAAAAGCAAAGCATTTCTTGTGATATTACTGTGCCTTTTCACACAGACCATCTCAAGGCTCTGGAACAAACTTCCCAGTTAGACAGCTGAAGCAGAGACCCTGATGACCTCGAAGAACTAACTGGATGAGACATTCGGACACCTTCTTCTTCTTCTTATTCTTCTTCTTTGGCTGCTCCCATTTAGGGGTTGCCACAGATAATCATCCGTCTCCATCTATCCCTATCTTGTACATCATTTTCTATCCCACTGACTGCCATCATGTCCTCCCTCACCACATCCATAATAATTCTGTACATTTATAAAACGCTTTTCTCACTACTCAAAATGCTCTCCACACAGGGAGGACCTGGGAAGCAAACCTACAATCTCATTACTGCAAAGCCGCAGCCCTACCACTGCGCCATAAACCTCCTCTTTGGCCTTTCTCTTTTCCTCTTGCCTGGTGGTTCTGTCCTCAGCATTCTGTTCCTGATGTCCCCCCTCATCTCTCCTCCACACGTGCCCAGACCATCTCAATCTCACCTATGTCACTTGGTCACCGGATTGTCGTAACTGCGTTGTCCCTCTAATTCCTAATCCTGTCTACCCTCGCTACTCTGGATACCATAACTATTAAAAGAAGCTTGACAGATTGTATAGTTTTCTTAATGTGTAAAAATTCTTCTACGGTTAAAGAAATCAGAGGGGCTGGAAAATTATTGTACATGATCATGATTAAGTGGTAAATTTCAATACTTTGCTTTTTTTTCTTTTATTGGATTTTTGTACTGTTTGTGTACTTGCACGCTGATGACATCACGTGTCAACATTTTAGGATTTGTTTGTTGTTTGATGCCAGGAGGTGTGTGAAGGCCGTGTGGCATCACGTCATTTCCTGCACTTTGTTTCAAATTCTGTTTAGCTTGCAAAAACTTGTGTTTCTTGTAAATTCTTTTGTTATTTTGTTATTTACTGCTTATTTGTTCTAACTACAAGCTACTTTTTGCTTTTGATTTCTAAATCTGGGGTGGCACAGTGGCAGAACTGCTGCCTCACAGTAATGAGGCCAGGGTTCACCTCCTGGGTCCTTCATGAGTGGAATTTGCTTGCTCTCTCCATGTCTGCCTGGGTTTCATCCCACCATCCGAAGTCACGCAGATTAGGCGGATTGGCAACGCTAAATTGGCCCTGGAGTGTGTGTGTGTGTGTGGGGTGTGTGTGTGTGTGTGTGTGTGTGTGGGGTGGGTGTGTGTTATCCCTGTGATGGACTGGCACCCTGTCCAGGGTTTGTTCCTGCCTTGCACCCTATGCCAGCCGGGACAGGCTCCAGCACTCCCAACAACCTGCTTAGAAAATGACCTGACATTTCTACAGTCCTTATGTGTAACTCATTTCTAAGTCCTGATATTCTTTCTTGTTTTCCCTTTATTCATTCCACACCTTATTCAAGTTAATAAAAATTAACCCTTTGATCTCCATTTTATTAAGCATTCTAAACGATCAAGACATTTAACATATTGACTCATAAACCTCATACTTGGTTTCATTATCCTGCTACTGGTCAAAGTCTTGTTTCCAAAGTTTCTCAAGGTTAACGTCTGAAAATGATGACAATGGCACTGAAAGACAAAGGGTGAAGAAACAGCACTTGGTCTTCATTTTCAAATTTTATCTCACAATATTATTATTATTATTACTACTACACTGGTTTGCACCGCAATCCTCCCATGAAGAAAATCATTGTGCTTTATAGAAATTGGAATTTCTGTACCACAAACTGTTTCTACGAAATACTGTATATATGAAAAGTGAAGTTTTGGAAAACAATTGTTGATTATTATTATTTTTTTTGAATAAGTTATGTCTGTTTAATGGCTTGCGTATTTTTCATGCTCAGAATATTATTGTGAGCTGAAAAATGGCAGTCAGCTATTATTTGTGGAGGAAACAATCCCAAATCGAGTAAATGCTAGTCGTTTTTTTTGCTCTCCATCCATGTTTTTTTTCTCTCTCTTCTTATTCCTTCAAAATTCCCAGGAATTAATACTTAGAAGGACAGAAAGATGCCTTTTTATTGTCCAGAAAAGAGAAAAAGTTGTTCTTTAAATGTTTTTTTACAGAGATGTGCAAGATCGGGTTGCCTTGACCAGGTAAGCGAAGCATTAAAGGAATTTACAGCTTCCTGCTATTGGAAAACATGAACCGTGTCTGCCACAATTTTCAAAGCCGAGGAACCGAGCTGAGGGGCTTCTCTCTTCCGACCTAGCACTTGGGGGCAAGACGTCTTTAAAAATTCTTTTTTTTACATTCTCATTTGGAAAAGAGAGAACATGGAAGGGGTCTCTGATGAATGTGCTGAAGAGGGTCCATCTTTATAGTGGAGACTGCAGTGAGTCTAAGTAAGCAGGCCTCCACTGTGAAACACCTTCAGAGGATTATGAGAGGGAACAAAAACTACTTTTTGTAGGTAATAATTATATTTAAAACAATTATATGTATAATTTGTACAATTGTTCAAGTCTAAATAATTCATTTTAAAACTATGTTGTTGGTTATTTTAAACCTTCATCTCTCAAAAACGGGATGTGATTGCACAAAATGGATTCCGCCCCCTCAAATTATTAAAGAACATGTAAAATTTTTGATGGGAGCATAACAATATATTTTGTTACATATTAAGTACCATTCCTATGCTCAGTGCACTTCAATAACTTCAGCTGACCTCACTAAATCCAGAAATGTGTATTATTGCTAATCTTTCAAAGATGAAACTCCTGATCTCTGGTCTATGTTCATGGCCCACTGCTGGAAAGTTTAATCTACGGATACATTTTAAGGTGCACCACTATCCCTGCTTTGGTTGGCTGCACGGTTGGTGTCTCTTATTTCTGGATGACTTGATTTGCTTGCTTACAACATGAAGACCCCCCCCTGAGCTGCAAATGAAGTGAATGTTGGTTTGGACACTTGTGGAAACGAGCTTTCACTTCATAAACAAGTGTGTGTGGAGGAGGCCCTTGTTTTCCATTATTAATGATGTGAGAACGGTAACTCACACAAAATTCGAACAAGTTATGGAATATGAATGCTTTAAAGGTGCAGCGACTACATCTAAAATTGTTTTCACCATTTGTTAATTTTCAAAATGTTCAACCCGTGAAGAGAGAGAGATAGAGATCGAGATCATTTATTGCAACACTAGCCAAAAGAATACACTAACTTAGCAGGCATCCTTCCAGAACTGACGGGGTACTGCCTCTTTATTCGTCATACTAATTATACTGTGTTAGAGAGTATTGCAAATTTAGCGTCACCATGCCAGCGCCTATATTACAGAATAGTGCCAGGTATACAAGTGGATCTTTAGCCGTTCTGCTTATTTGTATCCTCTGCGACAGCGTTCAGGGGTGCAGAGGTCTCCCCATTACATCTGGACGTCGGCTGTTCGTCTTCTGCGGTACCCACTTTGGCAGAGCTGTCTGGCTGGCTGGCAGCCTCCTCCGTAGCACTCTCTGCTTTGCTGCTAGGTGCTGGTGCTGCGGTGGCCGAGGCATTTCCGGGAACTAGAGAGCTCTCCGGGGTGGTGGTGATAACCAGGGGTGCATTGCCCGTTGTCGGCTCTTTAGTTTCAGCTGGTGCTCCAGGTGTAGCCGGCGCAGTAGCCGCTGTCGCACTCTGCTCAGGTGCCCGTAGCCTTTTCATGATTGTGGTCACCCGTACAGCTTTCTGTGGATATAACAAAGGTTTAGAGTTAATAGGTTATATTTGTCTTGCTTGAAATTTAGAAATATTGTATTCTACATGTAGGAGGAAAATAGGCCTTCCAGCCGGGAATGAGGATGGATTCTTAACCAGGTGGGAGGCCAATCCAGATGGATTGGCCAGCTGGATGAAAAAATAACATTTTGGACAGCTGTTTTAATACACTGGATGGACCAGCAGAAGCTGGAAGTTGGGAGCAGTTCCATCCCCCAAATGGTAGGTAATAATAATAATAATACATTTTATTTAATAGGTGCCTTTCTTAACACTCAAGGTCACCTTACAATGAAATAAAACAACGTGTAATAAAATAAAAACAAAGAGAATGATAAAATCAAATAGCAATAAGGTACAGAGGTAGTAGCAAACATACAAAGATAATAGGCAGTAACAGTGTTAAATTCATAACTGGTACGCCAGTTTGAAAAGGTATGTTTTGAGGGCAGTTTTAAAATGTGTTATTGAGCTATTGTAGTTGATGGATATGAGAGGGAAGAGAATTCTTGAGTTGAAGGGCATTATGGGAGAACACTCGAGCTCCCCTAGAACAGAGTTTGATGTGAGGTACACAAAATAAAGCTGCAGATGAGGATCTGAGTGAACGAGAGGGAGTGTAAGTGTATAGGTGGCAGTGGTCCTCATGTGGCAGCCCAGGGGTGCTTGGGAGTTGGAGTCCGGAAGTGCAACCCTTTTGGGTTCCCTGGGTGCCGATAGAGGGTGCTGACGGGGGTTGGGGGTGACCTCCTTACTTTCTATATGGCCCAGAAATGCTTCCAGGAAGACAATGCATGGCACGGGAAACATTCAAGGGGTCCGGCTTAAAAAAGGAGCCCGCTGCCTAGCATTGGGAGTCAGCATCAGGTGCTTGGGAGTTGGTGTCCAGAAATGCAACCCTTTTGGGCTCCCTGGGTGCCGATAGAGGGTGCTGATGGGGGTTGGGGGTGACCTCCTTACTTTCTATATAGCCTGGAAATGCTTCCAGAAAGACAGGGCATGGGGCATGGCACTGGAAACATTCAAGGGTCCGGCTTAAAAAAGGAGCCTGCTGCCTAACATTAGGGAGTCAGCATCAGGTGCTTGGGAGTTGGAGTCCAGAAATGCAACCCTTTTGGGTTCCCTGGGTGCTGATAGAGGGTGCTGATGGGGAAAGACCTCTCTACTTTCTATATGGCCCAGAAGTGCTTCCAGGAAGACACTGCATGGCACCAGAAACATTCCCGGGTCCGGCTTAAAAAGGAGCCTGCGGCCTAACTTTGGTGAGTCAGCATCGGGAAGGATATATATATATATATATATATATATATATATATATATATATATATATATATATATATATATATATATATATATATATATATACATACATACATACAAAGATATTAAACAATGGAACATATTATTATCAAACATGTTAGTCCTATTAAACAATAAACAGAAAAGTTAATATTAGTAATACTGTATGTTTAGCAACATTTGGATTGCAACTGAACTCTTTTAAGATAAAAAAGCAACACGGTTCAGGCCAGCTGAGGCTTACCTTCCATTTTGCTTTGGCGAAGTTCTTTTCAATCTGTGCACAGACCCCATCTTTGATATTTTTGTCTGAGGCAGCATTCCCAGAAATCCTGTCAGAAAAAATGGATTTTCAGGTAAACATAACCCCCACTGTAGCTACACCTCTCAAGTTCAGTCCCCCCTTGGGGTCCATTGGCTGCAGGTTTTTCATTACTGGTGAGTCATTACATTTTGAATTGATCTCATTGAACATTTGGGAGTTTGCATCTATAAGAAAACGAAAAGTGATTTGTATTTTATTTTGTCTTAGATGTATGTACTTCAAACAGCTTTGTATTTGTGGTTCATTTTTGTGCGGGGTTTGCTCTCTTGATTGCAACGATACCTGACAATTAAGAAAGAAAAAGGTGCAAATGGCACTGACTGCTAAAAAGAATCACTGGCCTCACTGTTATAGTCACCTGTGTGTTCGCCAGAAAGTAGAAGCTTGAAAAAGAACTAAATAAAAGTTTGAAAAGCAGAGTGAAATCAAGTATCATCATTTTAAAGTATAAATGCTTGTTACATTCCTTTAAATTGTCAAAAAAAGTTTATTATATATGAGTAACCTTAAAAAGGTAGAAACAAGAAAATTAATGAGGTTACAAGTCCGGTTAGGGTGGCCCCGTGGGGCAGTGGTAGCACTGCTGCGTTACAGTAAGGAAACCAGGGTTCGTCCCCCATGACCTCCCTGTGTGGCGTTTTCATGTTCTCCCCGTGTGGGTTTCCTCCGGGTGCTCTGGTTTCCTCCCACAGTCCAAAGACATGCAGGTTTGTTTATTTGACAATGCTAAGTCTCTAGTGTGTATTTGGTGTGTGTGTGTGTGCCCTGCGATGGACTGGCACCTTGGACTGGCACCAGGATTTGTTCCTGCCTTGCGCCCTATGCTAGCTGGGATAGGCTCCTTCAGACCCCCATGATGCCGTTCAAGACAAAATGGGTTATAAAATGACCAGTCCAGTTAAAAGCAATGCAATAAATGTATGAAGCCATGAGGGTCATCCAGGAGTGGACCAAAGGAGGAGTACTACATCGAGCATTACACAGCAGGACAAAGCCCTTCAGGACAGCATTGTGCTTGTATAGCGCACTGTAGCTCAGTTAAATCGAATAGTAGTGTGCCCCCTAGTGGCTAAGGTGCTAGAGTTTTGATGTCACTACACTGGTTACCTGTGTCAATTAGACTTGACTTTAAAATAGCTTATGGTTTACAAAGCCTTCAATAATCTCGCTCCATTCTATATTTTTCAGAATGCCTTTCACCTTACACTCCAAATCGTAACCTTAGATCTTCAAATGAGGGTCTGCTTATAATTCCAAGAGCTAACCTTAAAAGAAGTGGTGAGGCGGCCTTCTGCTGTTATGCACCTAAAATCTGGAATAGCTGACCGATAGAAATTCACCAGGCTAATACGGTGGAGCACTTCTCATAGCTTCATTTTAGTGTAACCCTGATATTCTGCGTATGCATTTAATTTTCATTTCTCTTCATGGCTCAGAAATCTGTACTAACCCCTACTTTCTCTGCTTTTCTTTTTCTGTTTTTTCTGTGGTGGCGATCTGCGCCACCTCCACCTGATCAAAGCACCGTGCAGTCCTTACATTGCTGGATTGAAGGCCAGACGTCCACATGACCATCATTGTTTAATTCTTCCACATGAAGCCTTAAAAAACCATGAGGCCTGATTGAGATCAATTATGTGAGGTAGAATGCCTAGTTGGGGCTGGATGGTCTCGTGGCCTTGGAACCCCTGCAGATTTTGTTTTTTTCTCCAGCCCTCTAGAGTTTTTTTTTTTTGTTTTATTCGGACCTTACTTTAATCTTTGTTACTTAATATTGCCTTAATATTTTTATATTTTTCGTTCCTCATTTTGTAAAGCACTTTGAGTTACATCATTTGTATATTCGTGCTATAGAAATAGATGTTGTTGTTGTTGTTGTAGAGCAGAGCCTTTCGGTACAGCATTATAAGATAAGAACTAGCATACAAAAATAATAGCAAACTGAAACAAATCAGATCTTTCTAGTATATTATGCCATCCCCCCATGATTCAGATTTTTTTTAATAAAATACACAAAAGCACAGTCTTCTGAGTAAAAATCAGATTTGGAAGTTACCATTCATGGTTGATGGCTTCCTGCGCCGTAAGCCTCTGGTCCTGATCGACTTCCATCAAACGTGCCACTAGACTTTTAGCTGCAACCAGTGAAAAGGATAAGTCAGGACATTAAACCCACCAGTTACTCTGAAGAAGGACACTACAAGAACAGAACGAGCAGTGCTGACTATACTTTAAAATCATCATGGAAGATGATGATGATGACGATGATAATAATGATTATTAGATCAAACAAAATCATTTTAGCTTTTGAATATTTGTGATAGCCTAAAGTTTTTAGATAATACAATCCACCTTACAATCCAACTGCAATATGGAAGTTGGTCTTCTTCAGTAATTGACACGTAGAATAGTAAGGTATTGCTGGTGGTCTAGCAGGCCTGGTTAATCGAGCAGACACTGGGGAGTCTTTAGTCTGTGATAATGGAAGGCATTAGGGTACTGGTGACTATTGAGTGTCCTGAATGAGTGTTTACGGAGAAGTGGTCCTTTTTTGTATCCTCCAAAACACCTTCAACCCCCCCCCCCCCAGAAAAAAGCTCTCTTAAGTGAGCTTCATGCATTGCAATTGTGAGATCACCAGCAATACAAATCAGTTTTACAAAGCAGTCTATGAATTGAAACCTGGCTGTTTTGCTCATCACTACCTACAATCAACTTTCATTGACTTACTTTATTGGGACACTGGACGGAACCTACCATTGCTGCTCAGTGTTCATCCTGGGTTTGTAAATAACACCCAGCAGCCGTGTTTAGCCAAGGATCCATACCTGCGTCAGATATGTCATCCCAGTATGGAGAATCAAACTCATAATCTCCAGCCAGGATCTTCCGAAATAAATTCTTGTCATGGTTCTCATAATCTTCATCATCTGTTTCATCATAAAATGGAGGATTTCCTGACAGCCTGCAAGGAACACATTTATGAAAGATTTTAACAAAGGAAACTGGTTCCAAGGGAAAACTTAGAGAAGTGAACATTCGAAACCTGTGAAAAACGTTTGACGACAACAGTGCATTCAGCCCAGCAAAGCCCACCAGTCCTATTCACCTACAATAATTTCTTCAAAATAGCATCAAGTCAAGTGATGTGTTCCAAAGATTCCTAAAGTCCTACCGTCTACCCCACTCCTTGGTCATGTTATTCAACGGTTCTCTGCGTGAAGCAAACTTTCTAATGTTTTAGTGAAATTTACCCTTAACAAGTTTCTAACTGTGTCCCCGTGTTCTTGTTGAATTCATTTTAAAGTAACATATGGTATCCATTGAACTAATTCCTTTCCTAATTTTAAAAACTTCAGTTGTGTCCCCTTCTTATCTCCATTTTCTTGAGAAGGTTTAACTCCTTTAATCTTTCCTCATAACTCATAACTCTCAGTCCAAGAGTCAGCTTAGTTGCTCTTTTCTGGCTTTCTTTAAGTTCTGTTCTGTCTATTTTGTAGTCCACAGTCCTCGAGGTGAGGCCTCAACAGCACCTTATAAAGCTCAAGCAGAACCTTCTCTGTCTTGTACTCCACACATCCTAACATTCTGTTAGCCTTCTTGATCACTCGTGAACAATGCCTGGACGTTGATAGGGACAACTCCTAGGCCCTTCTCATAAGGGGTACTTTCACGCCTCAGACCTCCCATTGTGTATTCAAACCTAACATTTCTACTTCCTAATAGTAATACTTTACATTTATTCGATGCTTGAAGATTGGAAAAAAATTCAGACGTGAGCATCAGTAGGCTTTGAGCCCAAGGAACCAAGTTACCCGAACTCTTCTGTAACATTCAGTAATTATTTACCACTCTGATATTGATCTTTCTGATCATAAAATAGGTCATTACGACAGCAATTGATGAGAAGAATTCATAATTAATTGCAGAATGACAGTATTTGAGGGTTCCTCTAGAAGGCCTCTTTCTCTTGCATGATTTGGCTCAAAAACTAATCAGCACATCGTCATCTCATAACAGGCTTACATTTCGAGTTTGGTATTATTCCGTCCAGCTGTTTTAGCTCTGGACACACAGACACACACCCTTCATTGAGATGTCAATGTTTTTGGTATTGGGGGACCCTAAAATGTCGAAATCCATTGAAAATGAGAGATAGTAATTTTTGATGAATCTGAAGCTTTTGCTCCTCCCCCATTGACGATAGGTTCTGGTAGGGCAGGGTGGAAAGCAAAAGCAGAGCAACTTTGGAAGTGCATAATAGATGAGCTGAAGAAGGACACATTTAAAAATTCAGAATTTCACCCATAGGGAACAATCTCAGAATCATACTAACAAATATATATCTATATATATAATTCACTAAGCCGCCGACAAGTAGCCACCCATGGAAAGAACGCAAGACAGCCACGCCCACCAACTCTAAGACCATTGGATAAGACGAAAACTCACAGAGCCACGCCCACCAACTCGGACGCAGCAACTCACAACACAGGGCGTCATTCACGTTCGTCTCTGCTAGACTTCACATGCACCGTGAGTTGCTCTTGCGAGCGGGCACATGACCAGGCGGTGTGTATGCTTTGAGAACGAGGGTGGATGCGGCAGCACCATGTAAGAAGAGGCATGTTTGTCGCGGATGTGAATCGCTGAATGAGCGTGTGATGGCGGTCCTCCAATTGTCAGTCACAGACAATTGTATGTTTCCCTCTCAAAACACAATGAAGGAAGCAGTCTTTAAAAACCAATAAACCCTGTGCCTCTGTTTCATTAGCATCTCACCTGCTTCACCGATGCAGGCCCTGCAATAGTCGAGAAGCTCTCTCAGCAGCTGACCTTCTACATAAGCTGTGTGTGTGTGTGGGTGGGTGGGTGTTAGTTAGTTAATTAGTTACTCGAAGGATTTCAAGATTTAATATGCACAAGTGGTAACTCTGCCAAAACAGCCCAAACCAGAAAAGACGGCTGGCAAAAAGTGGGCGACAAATTAAACATGTGTGCATTGTACTTACTGAAAGCAGCGTTACGGATTTTGCAAATGTTCATTTTTTCCCTCCTTTTAGACAACTGTCTCTTTCCGGAAGTGTTCAGCCATCAATAAATAATTATGTGGCATTTGCCTGCAGGAGCACGGGCAGCAAGCAAGCGAGAGAGAGAGAGAGCGAGAGCGAGCGACACACACACACATACAGGCGCGCGCGAGAGAGAGATAGAGCACTGGACACATAAGAATAATAATACTTCGTTACATTGATATAGCGGTGTTCTCAGTATTCAAAGCGCTATCCACACAGGGAGGAACCGGGAAGCGAACCCACAATCTTCCAGAGTCTCCTTACCGCAAAGCAGCAGCACTACTACAGCGCCACAAGGCAGTTAAAGAATGCACCGGGCTCGATTTTGTTTTGACTTCTGTTTACAACAATCGTGTCGGGCCCTGTGCCTCTGTTTCATTAGCGTCTCACCTGCTTCACCGATGCAGGCCCTGGAACAGTCGAGACGCTCTCTCACCAGCTGACCTTCTACACAAGCTGTGTGGGTGGGTGTTAGTTAGTTAATTAGTTACTCAAAGGATTTCAAGATTTAATATGCACAAGCGGTAACACTGCAAAAGCAGCCCAAACCAGAAAAGACGGCTGGCAAAAAGTGGCTGACAAATTAAACGCGTATGCATTGTACTTACTGAAAGCAGCGTTACGGATTTTGCAAATGTTCATTTTTTCCTCCTTTTAGACAACTGTGTCTTTCCGGAAGTGTTCAGCCATCAATAAATAATTATGCGGCGTATGCCTGCAGGAACACGTGCAGCAAGCAAGAGAGAGCGAGCGACACACACACACATACATGCGCGTGCACGAGAATGAGAGCGCTGGACACATAAGAATAATAATACTTTGTTACATTGATATAGCAGTGTTCTCAGTATTCAAAGCGCTATCCACACAGGGAGGAACCGGGAACCAAACCCACAATCTTCCACAGTCTCCTTACTGCAAAGCAGCAGCACTACTACTGCGCCACAAGGCAGTTAAAGAATGCACCGGGCTCGATTTTGTTTTCACTTCTGTTTACAGCGATCAGGTCGTAGATAGCATTGTTGCAATGTTACTTTTCTTGGTGGCTTATTACATTACGGATGTTTCACATGTTCATTGTTTCCCCTGTGCTTAAAAGACATTAAAAAAGTGTTTCTCAACTGTGACTCCGGAACCTCACAGTATGCAAGCTATATTAAGCGTCAACAACGAAGACCTGCTACACCTCAATCTACAAGTACTGACAACTGTGTCATTCAGGAAGTGGTCACCCATCAATACATAATTATGCGGAGTATGCTACGCCGCGGGTTGGCTAGTATAATATATTTTCACACATGTGTACCTGGGGATTGCTTTCCTGACTCAATTGAGGTTAGCAATACCTAAGATCCAGGGAGAACATCATGGGTAAAGTAGTCAAGATGTGGCTACCTCCTACATACTCTGCCTAAAAGTCTCCCTCACCCCGAACAAAGGCACCCCCCGAGAGGGGGGTGCAGTGAGTGTGTACGCCTGATGAGCCCAGAATTAGGGTGAAACACGTGTCGCGTACTCTTTGCATTATTTGACAGTAAACTATTTCAACCATATATATATATATATATATATATATATGTATATACAGTAATCCCTCGCTATATTGCGCTTTGCCTTTCGCGGCTTCACTCTATCGCAGATTTTATATGTAAGCATATTTAAATATATATCGCGGATTTTTTGCTGGTTCGCAGATTTCTGCGGACAATGGGTCTTTTAATTTCTGGTACATGCTTCCTCAGTTGGTTTGCCCAGTTCATTTCATACAAGGGACGCTATTGGCAGATAGCTGAGAAGCTACCCAACTTACTTTTCTCTCTCTCTCTCTCTTGCACTGACATTCTCTGATTCTGACGTAGGGGGATTGAGCAGGGGGGCTGTTCGCACACCTAGACGATACGGACGCTCGTCTAAAAATGCTGAAAGATTATCTTCACGTTGCTCCCTTCTGTGCAGCTGCTTCGTAAAGCGACATGCTGCATGGTGCTTCGCATACTTAAAAGCTCAAAGGGCACGTATTGATTTTTGATTGTTTGTTTTTATCTGTCTCTCTCTCTCTCTCTCTCTTTGTCTGCTCCTGACGGAGGGGGTGTGAGCTGCCGCCTTCAACAGCTTTGTGCCGCTGGTGCTTCTCATATTTAAAAGCCAAACAGCCCTATTGATTTGTTTGCTTTTCTCTCTCTTTCTGACAGTCTCTGATCCTGACGCGCACTCCTTTGAAGAGGAAGATATGTTTGCATTCTTTTAATTGTGAGACGGAACTGTCATTTCTGTCTTGTTATGGAGCACAGTTTAAACTTTTGAAAAAGAGACAAATGTTTGTTTGCAGTGTTTGAATAACGTTGCTGTCTCTCTACAACTTCCTGTGTTTCTGTGCAAATCTGTGACCCAAGCATAACAATATAAAAATAACCATATAAACATATGGTTTCTACTTCGCTTATTTTCACCTTTCGCGGGGGGTTCTGGAACGCAACCCCCGCGATGGAGGAGGGATTACTGTATATATATTGTGGAGGATTGCCGGCTTTCCAGTCCGGCCCTCACCCCCAGGCCGCTAGGAGGAGCCCTCCGGACAGCATATTCGTGCCCCGAGTTCCAGCAGGGCCTCATGGACTTTGTAGTGTTGTGACACAGCCCTGCTGGATATCTTGGGGGCCGCCAGGAGTCGCTGTAGGGGGGCTAGTGGGCTCTTGCATGCCCTATAACCCGGGAGTGCGTCACAGTCACGTGACTGGAGGAAGCGACGTGCTCCCGGGGTGAAGAAGAGGACTGTTTGCCCTGACCCGGAAGGAAAACGGACTTGTGGGTTTGGCCAGGAACCACTTCCGGGTCAGGGGCTATAAAAGGATTGTGGGAAGCCCAGAACACTGAGCTGAGCTGGGAGGAAGGTGGGCTAAGTGTCTGGGCGAGGAGGATTGTTTATTGTAGAGAGAGTTTATTGTGTATATGAGTGTGGGGAGGAGAGTGCTTGGTGCACTATTGTGTAATAAAAAGAATTATTATTATACTTTCACCTGGTCATCAGAGTGGTACCTGAGGGTTCGAGAGGTGGACAAACGCTTCATCTGTTACTATATATATATATATATATATATATATATATATATATATATATATATATATATATATCTGTATGCATGTATTACAATAGGGGCAGCTTGCTAACTATTTTAGATGCTGTCATCTACAATATATTTCGTTGTCCGTTTTTGTTTTTTGGCATCAAAATGTAAAACATTCTATTAGGATATGCTAGTATAAGGATGAATGCTCTTGTGTCTTCTCTGCCACCAGACTGTGGTACTGCCCTGATGTCACAGCTGCTCATTTTTCTAAGAATGACATTTTCTTCTCAGATGCAGTGAACCACATAGAGAACTTAAATGGTGGCATTTTCTTTGGTTCTCATCAACCCATCCACTTTTGTTTTTAAAACCAAAGCCTAATCCTGTAGTAGAAATCCACCCCAGTCCATAACAGGGCCCTCTCACACACCTGTCCACACTGACTCATATGGAGACAGGCATCATGTAATCTAAGATTAAAATATTTGGAGAGTGGGAGAGAATGAGAATGTTATACCAGAAAACACAAACAGACGTGAAAAGAAAGTCCAGAGAGAAAGCGCCCGTAACCATTAATGGACCCCACATCCCAGAAGGCGTGAGGCTGCCGTAATAATCAGTGTGCCACCCTCTCCAGATTCTGAAATACAGTAAATGCAAAAAGCTCACTAGAGAAGAGACTATTTATTTTTCGCTGTGCTTTGATTAACATTTAATTTCTGTTGTGTTCGATTTTGTTGCATAATGCAAATAGTACTGCCCACTGCTTCAATTAAAATCTGTGAAAGCATACATTTGAAAAGCATTAAACTGTGACTTCATGCTTTTAAATAAGCTTTTCTCTTATGAGTGATGGAAACTGTGGAAGAGAACACAGCTGAATACCCTGATTTTAATTATACTTTTTATGTAATTGCTGTTTTTTTTTATTTTTGCAGTCCTGAGTATCTGAATAACATATAAGACACATACATTCTCCTATTGATGAATTGACAAAACCTTTTGTCTAACAAAAACAAAAAAAAGTAAAAAAAAACATTGTAAACTTATTCTTGCATTACCAATCAACTTTTATTTCATACAGTGTCTTTTATTGAAAGATCCACACAAAGAGCTTTATAAAGCAATGAGAAACTATAAAGAATGATTAAAAAATGAATTTAAAGGTATATAAACTGAGGCTTTTCATGGCCACTATAATTAAAAGGATAATATGTATTATTATTATTATTAATATTATTATTATTCAGTATCTGTTTCCTCTCACATGATGTCCTTGCGGTTTTAGCTGGTATATCCAGGGTACAACAAGAAGCCAAAGTGATTTACCCGAACATCTTTATAAGGATGTGTGCAGTGCCCATAAGTGCAATCAGTCAGTCAGTCAGTCAGTCAGTCAGTCAGTCATTGTCCAACCTGCTATATCCTAACACAGGGTCACGGGGGTCTGCTGGAGCCAGTCCCAGCCAGCACAGGGCACAAGGCAGGAAAAAATCCAGGGCAGGGCGCCAACCCACCTCAGGGCGCACACACACACACTCACACACCCACACACCAAGGACAATTTAGGATCGCCAATGCACCTAACCTGCATTTCTTTGGAATGTGGGAGAAAACTGGAGCACCCGGAGGAAACCCACACAGACACGGGAAGAACATGCAAACTCCACGCAGGGAAGACTAGGGAAGCGAACCCAGGCCTCCTTACTGCGAAGCAGCAGTGCTACCACTGCACCACCGTGCCGCCATAAATGCAATCATTTATTATTATTATTATTATTATAATTTTTATCTATGATTCAGTGCTCTGGTGTTAGCACAGCTGTCTAACGATAAGGACACTGGAATTCACGTCTCAAGTGTTGGCTCTGTGTAGTTTGCATGTTTCCCCCCACAGTTCATGCCAGTTAGGACTGATGATGCTAAACTGGCCCATGTCTCTGATTATGTTTGCCCTATGATGGATGGGCGTCCTCACTGGGGATTGTCCCTGCTTTGTACTCTTCCCCACAACCTTCATTAATGATAAGTGGGTTCGAAAAATGGATAGACAGTTTGACTTAGTGTATTATGGTCCTTGAACAAGGGCAATAGTGCAAATCTAAGGAGGTGTGCCATCAAGTGTCCTCACAGCCTGGTTTAGATCCTGCAATGCCTCAGACTGCCAATCCCTCCAGCGGGTCATTAATAAAGACCACTCTGCCTTCCCTACTGGGCATTTACAATGGATTCTGAATTTCGGAGGGACATGATCAGAGAGCCATCCCATGCCACCCTTCACATAGCCATTTTGTTTTCTTACTGTCTGGAAGAAGGTTCAAAGTCAAAGTGTCTTGTATTGTCATCTCAGCTCTGTGATACGGTGGATTCAGAAAGTACTCAGAGTGTTTCATACATTTTATTGTGATGTAAATTTAATACTAAATGTATACATTTGTCATGTTTGCTGTGCACAAGATGCACATACATGGAGACTTACAGGGTCCTCAGTGCTCATGTAGCCCACCAGCAGCTCATTAATACTTGCAGCCAATCCAGAAAGCATACTGTATAGAGTCCTTGACTTTCTGCACACTTTATTCTTTTGTAGATTTCATTTCAAATGGATACATTCACCATTTTTGACCATCAATCTGCACTGAATAACCCATAATGATAAAGTGACAATGTGTTTTCAGAAAGGTTTACAAATTTATTAAAAATCAAAAGCTGAAACCTTTCATTCCTAGAAGTATTCAGACCCTTTACTGTGGCACTCCACATTGTGCTCAGATGCATTCTGTTTGCTTTGATTCCTCTTGAGATCCTTCTAGAATATGACTGGAGCCCACCTGTGACAAACTGAAATTATTGGACATCATTTAGAAAGACACACGTGTACCTTTGTATAGAAGGTCCCGCAATTCACTGTGCATGTCAGGACAGAAACCAAACCATGAAGTCCAAGGAACTTTCTGTAGACCTCCATGATCAAATGATGGTGAAGCACAGATCAGGGCAAGGGGATAAAGCCAGTTGTAAAACTTTGAGTGCTCCTAGAAGCACAGTTCACTTCAAGAACTGTGAAATGGAAGAAGGCTGGAACCCCCAGCACTCCTCAAAGAGTTGGTCATTCAGACAAACTGAGTAACTGGGCAAGAAGAACCTTGATCAGAGAGTTGATAAAAAACGCAAAGGTCACTGTGAGTTTCAGAGGTCCTCTGCTGAGATGAGAGAACTTATTGGAGGGACGACCATCTCAGCAGCACTCCATCAATCAGGTGTTTAAAATTGAGTGAATAACTCCAGATTGGAATTTGTCAAACAACATTTAAAGAACTCTGACTGCATAAAGAAGAAGATTCTCTGGTCTGATGAGTCTAAATCTGAACTCTTTGAGCAGAACTCCAAACATTATGTCTGATGAAGGCCAAGCACCGCTCATCACCTGCCTAATGTCATGTTATGGGGTTTTTTCTCAATGGCAGGGACAGGGAGACTGGACAGAATTGAAGGAAGGGTGAATGCAGCGACATACGGAGGAATCTTTGAAGAAAACCTGTTGTAGGGTGCACACCACCTTGGACTGGGGCAGTGATTCACCTTTCAGTACAACAATGAACCAAAGTATACTGCTAACACCATGCTGGAGTGCCTTCAGGAGTGTCCTTGAGTGGGCCAGCCAAAGCACACACTTAAACCCCATTGAAATATCTCAGGAGAGATCTGAAGATGGCAGCTTACAGATGCTTACCATCCAGTCTAACAGAGCTGGAGAGGATCTGCCAGGAAAACAAAGAAATCAGCTGCCCAAATCCAGGTTGGCAAAACTTGCAGATACTTGCCTTTTGGTGTAATTACTGCCAAAGGGGCATCTACAAGATAATAATTTTGAAGTGGATTATTATACGAATGCAAGATTTCAGTTTTTCTTTTTAAATAAATTTGCAAGCCTTTCTGAAAACCTGTTTTCATTTTATAATTATGGATTATTGAGTGTAGACTGATCGATGGGCAAAACTGGCAGATTTATCCATTGTCACGTATAAACGCCAGAGAGTCACCGTCCGGGACGGTTTAAAGTAAATAGTACCACCCCAGGACGCAAGGGGACTCGGTTGCTAATGGTCTTGTCTGCGTTTTTCCCCTCACAGCCTCAAGAAACCACCCCTTTATTGCAGGGAAGGCGAGGAAGCCCCGCCTCATGTGGCTCACCCCAGTTTAAAAGCAGAACACTCCCGAAAGAGTGTTGGTGTGCAGATCGAAAACCAGAGCTTGCTGCCAAGCGATTCCCTCACAAAGAGTGCACTTAAACTCATCCCTTTCTTTATTTTTGTTCAAATTAAAGGGAGTTTTTTTCTAGTTGGCACCCCAAGAATTTGGCTTTTCATGGGTGGGAGTCGATTTGTTTTGAACCTAGTGTTACGGTGTATAAAATCTACAAATTATTCTCTATATTTTTATTATTATATTTTGCTCAATCCCAACAAGATGAATTCAGATGTAGGACACTTGTATAGGTATTATAATAAAAAAGGCATATCATGTTTCCTTACACCTCACTTTTATAACAGTTGTTCACAGCATAGTGCTAAAATGGTTTTACAACCTGGGAAAGGAAGACTGAGCCGATACCTCAGGATATTGATTACTTAATGGATGGACATCTGGGACAACAATTTGGTTTACAGTCTGGGAAAAGATTAAAGAGTTTGAGCAAAATTCATCCATCATATTGACAGCCAGCCAATCAGGTGCATGCAACAATCATGTGTTGTGAAACCATGGCATGAAACTTTATAATAAAAATGCCTCGTTTGAAAGCAACGTCAGAAGAAGAGAAACAGCGATGATGGAAGAGTGACGTCAGAGAAGAAAACAAAGACACGCATGACCAGTTTTCATCCGATCATCAGTTAACAGGATTTTCATGAACATCGATTGCTAAACCAAACGCTGCCCTGGGACATACGAGGGGAGACCCAAAAATAACCGGAAATATTTTTAAAACTTGTTTAATTTAATTTTCTGTACAAACTACAATTAGTCTCCTTCAAAGTACTCTCCATTGACGGAAATACACTTATCTAACCGTTTGTTCCATTGTTTGAAACATTTTTAAAATTCGTCTGAAGTAATGCCCATCAATGCTCTGGTCGTTTCTTGTTTTACCTCTTCGACGTCAGCAAAACTCCTTCCTTTCAAGTCTTTTTTCATCCGAGGGAACAAAAAGAAATCACACGGAGCTAAATCGGGTGAGTAGGGTGGGTGGTTCAGGGTTGTCATACCGTTTCTTGCCAAAAATTGGCGAATGCTGAGAGCAGTGTGAGATGGAGCGTTGTCATGATGAAAGAACCAATCGCCCGACTCCCACAAATCAGGGCGTTTCCTTCTCACACTGTTGCGCAAAACTACTTTTACAAAAAAACTCACTGAACACAAGCACAACCTTCCAGACTGATTGCACTTGGCAGACTGACTTGTGAGGAGTGTAACTAGATCGCCCTAGCGGCCCAACAACGTACTTCAAGTACCAACCTAACAACAACAAAATTCCGGTTATTTTTGGGTCCCCCCTCGTACATCCTTGTCATCTCTACTTTTTTTCGTAACCTTTTTCTAAAGACTATATATATACAGACTTTTCTATCACTCTTATTTCCTATTATTCTTTGTTCCAGTGGTATTATTATTATTCCTTTAACTCTTTGAGGGCTGAATATATTTTCCAAGAAACAGTTTCTGAAAAGCAATGGTTTCACACAGAAATCAACATAAAACGTCTGTTGCTGCATGCTGCGGCAGCCAATTTGACAAGAATGTGCGGCAGACTTGCTGCCAAGCTGTCTTCATGTGGCTGAGGCAGCACAGCAGCGATCACGGTTTCTACCTCTTATCATTGTTAAGTGGCACTCCTCCCTGGTGAACATTGCCATAGGCATATCAGCTACATAAACCCGTTCAGCACCATGGGGACCAGTCAACTAAAGCTGGAACCTCACATTCGTTTTCGATCACTTGTATCAAAATCATTGTCCGACAAGTCATAGTCCAGTTCAGAGATAATAGGTCAATCGTCATCCATGCAGTAGTTTTGCTTTATGCATTCACTTTGATCTCTCGCTAGATGTCAATGCCATTTTTGCTGTTGTTTGCACCTTGCTATTCACAGAAGCGCAGGAAATCTCGGTCAAACCAATGAAACTAACTTTCCTTCTAGCA